>NC_053429.1:81067107-81158065 GCF_007990345.1 Gossypium hirsutum
CGCTACTAGCATTCCATAAACATTAAAATAATAATAATGTATTAATTTACTCATCAGATTTGTGGTCCAAAACCTCTGTTCCGATTTCACTGAAAATGAGTTGTTACAATCTTGGTTTTAAATTATGAATTTGTAAACTTAGTTGTAAATTAAGACTATTTTGTAAAGAAATTTTTGTTAGTTTTGAGTTTAGGGAATAAAATAAAATTAAGTAAAGTTTAGCATGAAAATTCTATAATTTTTAAGTTGTGAGGGCTAATTATGGTTGTAATAAGTTTGGTTTTGTGTATTGGGGTTTAAATGTGAATATTTTAATAGTTTTGGTTTTTAGGGACTAAATTGTATGAGGTGTAAGAGTTTAGGGAACATTTATAAAATGAATATTATAAGTCATTTGTATAAAAATGAGTATGGCAATGTATTTGAATTTGATAAATTGAATTTATTTATATATAGATTAAGAAATTAACCATACGGAAGATAACTAAAGAAAAGGAAAGATCTCAGATTAATCCCTAGATTAACGTTAGGTGATAATAGGTAAGAGCTCATAGTTTGATATATTTATATTATGTGGTGTTGTCATGACCTTGTTAATTAAATGTGGTTGGAAATGTTAAGGTGTTTGAGATTGCTATTTGTTAAAATTAGTTGAAAGGTGAGTAAGACTATTTGTAAAGTGAGCATATACGAAATAATAGTTATATATATGCTTTTGAAAAGAACATGATTATTTACAGCATTTGTATGGAATCTTAGAATTCCTTTAAATGAAAAATGTATGAAGTTTGTTAAATGCCAGTTTGAACATAGTAAATGATAGAAGTCAATGGAATGCCAAATATCATTAGAACGCGAATTGTATGGGTCTGCACTTCAGTGCCTTTGAATAGCATTCGATGCTCGGTATTGTGGTTAGTTTGAGTATTAGACTCAGTTTTTTATTGTTCATCATTAGAAAGAAATAAGATAATTATCAAAAGATGAATGGAACTAAATGGATATATAGAAATTATTTTTTATTGAGTAAACATGATTATCTTAATAGAATGTGTAAAATATATATTTTCATGATCCTGATTGAATTTACGGTGAATATGATTTATATGATATTTGATCTTATGCAAATCTCACCTATTTTGAAAATTGAATTCAGGTTACTTAAGTAAGTTGTTAAATTCAGTACTTGACCGAGGTAAGTCGTTGTTTAGCTATGGACTTATGAAGCTATAAGCTTACTCTATTTATTTTTATGTTTCCTGTAGTTATCATTTGTGAAATCTTTTCGGATGGATCAACTTTAAGGCTCACACTATCAAGCCCTATCTCGGTAGATTTTGACTCGTAGTTTCGATTTTTTGACATTTATATAGAGTTGTGGGAATTGGTAAATTGAATTCTATTGGGAAATTGTAATGTGTTTAAGTTGGCATGTAATGTTTGAATTTTCTGTTTTCATGGTAGCTTATGATGGATGTGAAGTACTTTGAAATGTTTTTTTATTTTGTATAGTTTGGTGTTGTGTTTTTTGCTTTGTTGTCTATAATGTTGTATATATATGAATGTTATTGATTAGTGTGGTGCCTTAACTATTGGTTAAATAGGAACTTAGTTTTTGGCAATATGATGTTTTAATCTGTTTATGTGTCTGGTGGGTTTATGTAGTTTGGTGCTGGTCAAAGGAGATTGGAGTATAACGAATGTTGATTATGCTTGGGGTGCCTGAGAACATATTGATAGTGGGTTGGTAACTTTAGAAGATTAGTATTGAAAACGATTTAATGATAATTAGTGAGTACAAGAAGTCTTGATTATTAGTTAGTTTGTTTTTATTGATGATTTCAGGTCTTTAATTGTTCTAAAGAGTATCATTTGATTTTAGTGTTGATCATGAATAACATTTATCATTCTGAACTTAAGTATCGTATTTTATTGTATATACGACTATGACAATTTTGAAACAAATGTGTGCTAAATGGTTTATTTTCATATAGTATCGATCTTTTTTAATCAATCTAAATTCGACCCTTATTTTCTACATATTGAATTTGGTTATATGTATTGTGAAATTCATGAATATCGTACAATTTTGAACTTTAACTTTATAATTCAATCATTATTTCATTGATGCGTATTAAACTTGTGACTTAATTATTCTTGCAATATTTTAATTTATATTAATTTAGATGTTGCTATTATTGTTGCATGTAGCATCCTATTATTCGAGTTTGATGTCTCGACTGGGTAAGAGGTGTTACAAGGAATCTCTTTTATTATAGGGACCTCTTCTGTTTGTCCCCGTCCTCTAGAGTCTGTTCTAAGTCAATCGAGCCTTCTGAATTTTCTTCTTCCTCTAGCTCAAGTGTATTCTGGGATAGGAAACCAACTGTTTGTTTCCATTTTGACTGAAAATCATCCAAATCTTTTCCTTTGGGATGGTAAACATTAAAGCTCAGAGAATTTGTAGAGATATCCTTAAGAAAATTGAAGTCTACTTAACGTAGGTTCATTAGGTTCATTGGGCCACTTGACTGTGAAGAACAAAGTTAGACCTTAACTTAGGCAGTGCTTTAGTTAAGTTCTTTGTGGTGTCTTCTTAATATTTTCTGAAGACTCTTCATGGATTGGCATAAACTATCTAGTTCATCTTTGTGGTGCAACTCTTGATCCTTAAGTTGCTCCTTAAGAGAGGATCCGTTCTCCTCTAGTGACTTGACTTTTCCTTCCAACTCCTTACATTTAGACTATGTATCTAAGTATTTGAATTTCCACCAAGACATAGGAATCAATTTGTTTGATCTTGTCCCTATTATTCTTGTTAGTTTGGCATAGTTCACCTACAGTATGTCCACCAGCTTTGATCACTTCGCTAAACGTGTAACTTTTGCAGGATAGAAGTCACTAGTTTCTTGAAGGAAACCACCCCAAAGACCATACTCTACCAATAAAGCTTTTGAGGACTCACCAATATTGAAAGAGGGAATAATCTTGGATTGGATGAGAGGTAAGAACTAAGAAACCCCTTCATTTGAGTTGGTGTCATACTATGCTAAATCTGAAAGATGGAACTTATAGAAACAAAAGATGTCATTGATGAATATAGGTTACACCATGGAAATAAATTATTTGTTTTTAAAGATGAGGTTTGTTGAGGTTGAGAACTGGTGGGAGCCACAGGCTATTCTGATGGTAATGTTTTTATTGGGACCTTAGCCAGTGGAGGATTAACATACTAAGCTGAAGAGTCTGTGAGTTGGGCGAATTTCGTTGGGACTATAGACACTGCAAGAACTACTAGAACTAGAAGAGAATGAACTTTTGGTGTTAATATCCCCTTTCTAAATCTACTCTTTTATAACTGTGGGCGTTCACTCACGTCAATCTCGATACTATCCTCATTTACTCTGGGTTAATTTTGACTTTTCATTGCTACTGACTTCTTAGATAAAGCAACAACAACTCTCTCCTTAGCACGAGCTTCTCCCAAGAATGTTGTGAAATCCATATCAAGTGTTTGTTTGGGTGTAGAGTGAGAATTTGAAAAGGATCCTACATCATTAATAGGAGAATTAGCCCAACTTAGAGAAGAATAAGAAGGAATAATACTAGGAAGTGTGATGATCCAATTACGAGAACAAATTTTGAAAACATCGTAAAAAAGAAAAGGGGTTCTCATATTCGCCTAGTCAAAGCTTGTGCTAGATTGCTTGTGGAATTAAAAAGCCAGGCCTTTAAGGCTAAAGGCACATTATAGTCATCTAACCAACTACTAGGGATACTTGCCCGACGATTGTTTGGGTTTTGGTTCTATAAATAGTATTCGAAGATATTCCTAACTGTAACAATTTCCACTAGCTCAAGTGGAAGCCCCATCTGTAGTCTTCGGTATTATTTTAAGGCTACTTCTAAATCAACTGAAAGATAGTGAGCACAAATAAATTCCCAAGGAAGAGACTAGTGTATGAGAAAACCAAACCCATTCTCTAATCTATAATGTGAATTTTTCCATCATAAGGTGTAGGTTAGAAATACTATTTTGAATGATTGGATCACAGCCTGGTCGAACACTAAAGTGGGCATTTACAACACCAGCCCATTGCCTTGTACTTTTTAATTTATAAAATATTTAGAATACACCCAGAAGTGTTGCATTATTGTGCATGCAACAATCAATGAAGAAGGTAAGTAAAGTCCATCAGGACAACGCTGATAGTTGTCTAGGTGCACTACCATACTCAATCAGTACTGAGCAAAAGAACGAGTGTACTGGTAGATGGAAACCAACCTCTAGTAAGATTAAGGGTAAAGTAATACCCCGAGTATTATCACTCAGATGACACCTTGGTGGCCTTTGAAAGTTGTAAGTAAAATTTGGGTGGGAATACCTCGAGCTCCTAAATATATCTATACTTCCTCTAGAGTGGTTCTACATTCATATGAAGGGGTTTCCACACTTGATAAAGTATCATTGGGACCTTGAGGTCCAAAAGAGAAGGGATTTTTCGGACTGTTGTTTTGATTATGTTGGTTTCAGCCTCTCTCTCGAGTGTTTGATCAAGACATCTTCATTTGTAAATGTGAAGAAAAAAGAAGTGAAGAAAGCAAAGATTACGTATGAAAAATCTGAGACTGAAGTGATGAAGGCAAAAAGACTGAGCAAAAAAGAAGTTAGGGTTTCGATTGATTTAGCAAAAGTGTTTAGAGAGGTGATTGAGTACTTGTTTTATAGAGCAAACATGCCAAGTTTATTTGCAGAAATTGTTCAAGTCTTCTAATAAAAATTGACATCTATAAAAAAAACAAGTGTGTAACGTTTGATTATATGTGAATAACTGCCAAATTTTGAATTGACGAAAGAGATAGACTAATGGTATTCTTATTACCAAACACCTTCAAAATGTCTACCTATGCATAAAAGATGTTGTGGGTAAGAAGGAGAGTTCACCAATATTGTAGTACATGCCTAGCCCAAACAATTAGATTTCATTATGAATTGGGATTCTTCAAAGTTAGAAAAATTTTAGGGACAAAATTTTGTTAAAGGGGGGAGGTTGTCACACCACAAATCTAGCAGATCTCAAATTTGGGAGTGTTCTAGTGAAATAACTTGTTTTGGTGAAGTGTTATCCACCTAATTACCTCTTTCGGCAAATAGAATAGGAAAAATGTGATCGCTAAGTATGTAAGTAAGGATTTTTTTCTAGAACACTTTGTTGTATGAGGAGGGAATTTTGGTTAAGTAAAAGGGGTATGTATGGAATGAGTTAACGCCAATAGTGTAGTTCACCCTATAATGCCCTGATTTTTGGGCCTAGAAGTATTGGGTCTTGAGCATGGGAACAATTAGAAGGCTGCACATAAATGTTTAATTGTGCAGGAAAATAACACATCTGCTTGTCTGCTTCAGTGTTTAAGTGTCCTGGAAAGTGTCTGAGAAGTCTTGGGTTCAAACCTGGGCATGTGTGTAATGCCCCATACCCGAGACCGTCGCCGGAGTCGAACACGAGGTGTTAACAGACTTAATTCATTACTTAAACAGCTCAAACAATTTATTTTTAAAATTTTCAGTCAAGCTAGCAATCTGCATCACAGTCGCTTAAAAATTCATATCTTGAGTTCCAAAACTCTAAATCGAATTCCGTAAATTTTCCCTGAAACTAGACTCATATATATATTTATTAATTTTTTTCTAGAATTTTTGGTCGAGCAAATTAGTACAGTTTATTAGTTAAAGTCTCCCCTGTTTCAGGATTTGACTGCTCTAACCTCTGTGTATTACGAATTAAATATCTCCCTGTACAGAGCTTCAATGACTATTCCGTTTATCTCTAATAAAACTAGACTCAATAAGGAATCTGTACATATAAAGAATGATTCCTAATTATCTTTTTAATATTTATGGTGAATTTCCAAAGTCAGAACAGGGATCCAGAAATCGCTCTGGTCCTGTTTCACAAAAATTTAAACATCTCATAAAATATAGCTCATATACCTGTTTCGCTTCTTCCATATGAAAATAGACTCATCAAGCTTCTATTCCATAACTTATTCATTATTTAATTCCATTTCTAATATTTTAGTGATTTTTCAAATTCACATCACTACTGCTGTCTGAATCTATTTTATGGTAAATTTTACCTATTTCATGGTTTCCATGGATTAGCTAGCAATTTGACATACATAACACCAAATATGATCATGATTAGCCATTCCAATGGCTAATCATTACCAAGCATTTCCATACCACTCAATAACCATATCATAAGACCATATATACAAAATGATTATAATGCTATACATGCCATACTCAAAATATGCAAGCCATTATGCCAAGATGGTATACGGATATAGTGTGAGCATGCCTCCGACCGTTCCCGATTTCCAAGCTGGCTTGTCAAAACTACAAGGAATGAAAAGGAGGAAGTAAGCATAAATGCTTAGTAAGCTCACATGCAAATAACAAGTAACACAACTATATAAGCAATCATAAAACATCATTTGCATAATCATCACCGAGACATTCATATCACATTTTCATTTATCATCTTACCATATTGTTGTTATATCGAGTTTTCAACCCGAGGGTTAAGTACATACCTATTCAAAGTATTCATTTGACAACACTTACCAATACGTCCCTTTCATCTCGAGTATTCCTCCATTTGAGTAGAATTTTACCTGTTGTACACATCGGAATATAATTCGGATACATGGAAAGTTTGCACATAAGTGCCACATCTGTAGCCAAGCTACCATGTAACCCACCCATAAGCGAACTCGGACTCAACTCAACGAGCTCGGGCGTTCGCATCCATAGGTGAACTCGGACTCAACTCATAGAGTTCGGATGCCTAGTTACATTTCACGAACTCAGACTCAACTCAACGAGTTCGGATGCTCAACCATCCTAATGACATGTCACTTGTATCCTAATCTATTCCTAAGGTTCAAACGGGATTTTCCTCGAACACATCTCCTTGCCATCTTCCGTAAAATACCGAAACCAATACTCGGTAGTACTTTATATTTAACAATTAATACACATAATTTGCATTTTATTCGAAAATAACCACAAAGCATAATATTTCATGATAATAATCAGCATCATATCATATAAACAACATTAAATTGCTTAAAATGACAATTATGTTACTACATTTACACATGAACTTACCTCGTATGCGAAAATGGCTACTTTTACCATTTCGTCCACAACTTGGTATTTTCCCCATTTTAGCCCGAATTTTAGTTTTCCTTGCTCTATCATTTAAAATATAGTCTAATTAGGACTCACATTATTCAAATTGACCCAAAATCATATTTTTGAAAAATTACAATTTTTCCCTTAAACTTTTGCATATTTACACTTTTGCCCCAAAGCTCGTAAATTAAACTTCAGCCTATTTTCTTATGTTTTATGACATGATGATCATTTTTCCCTTCTACGGCAACATCAAATTCTCACTCTAACATGTACTTATGACTATTAGGTATTTTTACCGATTAAGCCCTTTTGCTCGTTTTCACTTAAAACCGAGTAGCACAAGTTGTCTAACATAATTTAAAACCTCATATTCTATCATAAAACCAAAATACACAAATTTCACCTATGGGTATTTTTCCAAATATGAACCCTAGGTTGAATTATTGCTAGCATAGGCTTAATCGAGCTACCGGGACTCCAAAAACGTAAAAATCAATAAAAACGAGGCTAGAACGAACTTACAATCGAGCTTGGAAGCTTGAAAAACCCTAGCCATGGTTTCTCCTTGCTACATTCGGCCATGGGGTTGAATATGAGCAAAATTGGCTTTTAATTTTGTATTTTAATTCATTTTTACCCCTAAATGACTAAAATGCCCTTACTATTAAACTTTCCAAAAATTTCATCCATGTCCAATTTTTTTCCATAGACTTAGAAATTGGTAAAATTCTATTTAAGACCTCCTAATTAATATTTCAAAACAATTTCATACTAGAAACTTCTAGAATGCAAGTTTTGCAAATTATTCGTTTTAGTCCCTAATTTCAATTTAAGCACTTTATGCATAAAATTTCTTCACGAAAATTTCACACAATCATGCAATCATATCATATACCTTAAAATAATCATAAAATAATTATTTCTATCTCGGATTTTGTGGTCACAAAACCACTATTTCGACTAGGCCCAAAATCAGGATATTACAACTCTCCCCCCATTCAGGGATTTTCGTCCCCAAAAATCTTACCAGAAAAGTGGTCTTCACTTTTAATCTCATATTCGGTGCCGAAGAACTTACACTTAGACTGTACCTCCAATAAATCTCTTCAATTTCTCATATGATCTAAAAGCTTATAGTCTCAACTCGCAACTGTTCTTAAAATTTCAACCCTTCTCAGTTTCCCATGCTATCATGACATAAAACCCGGATCTTAACTTGATTAATGGAGACCGAAATTCCAAGAAATCCAACAATCAAAGAGACCTGAAATTCCATGAATCTGATAAGTAGGAATTCATTCAATATAGATATGATTTATAGATCTTGCCAAACATTTAACAATAGGATACATCACATTTTCCTCTTTCCGCTATGGAAATAATTCTGATATGGCCTCAAGAATAATCCTTCTCATTTCCATCCCAATATCAACACTGACAAGGATAATTTTGATAGATCCCAATGCTCGGCTTTAACCCCTTTAACAACTCTGATTTTATGTAACATCGAATGCTCTAAACTATCACATTACCTCACTGTCTAGAAACACATCACAATTCATACAACAGTACATTACTGAAAGTCAGGAAGTCTTTACTCAAGGTAGACTAGTCTAGTTCAGACGCTTCGGTTACCAATATTCTCATCTATCCAAACTTTGTCAACATATAATAAACTTTTCAGCTTTCACAAGACGGAAACCTTATCATTCGTAGTGACTTTAACTAATATCCAACTCTTTCTAATAAATATACACTTCTCGTTCAGACTATTTATTCTTTTATCAGTACAAAAATGAAATTATATTATCAGACTTGAGAAAAATAATCCTGACATAATTGTCACATGAAATCTTTCAAATAAATAATTCACCATATCGACTGAAACTCGCGCTTTTATCACCTATGCCTTTACTGATGTCAAATCCTTACACAAAAATTAGAAAAAATCCCAATACTAAAATCACCACATTACCAAGATCAAATTAGAAGTATAGGCATATTTGACATGATTATCACGAGCTGAAGAACGTACTTCGAACATGAGTCATAATTGACAAATTATGGAACAAAGATAATAAGAAAACTGAATAAAGAAATCCAAGATAGAGAAACCCAGAATAAAGAAATCCAGGATAAAGAAACCCAAGATACGATATTATGCCAGAAAATCGAAAACCAAACTCATAGAGAAAATACATTATACCCCGATAATTCTTCAAAGAAAAAAAAGTCCAAAAGAAAACATCATTTAATCCCACTAAAATCAAATATAACAAGATCAATATATCTTACCATACATATATATCAGATAAAGTATCAAGTAGAAGAAATAGAATCATAATATCATATGTATTCTCTCATCAATTCTTATCAGACGAAATGAAATAGAATACCCGATGAAATAGAGCAATATAAATAATAAACCAGTCAGACTACCAATGCTTTCATCCAACACCAGAATTAGAAGACATTCCCATATAACAAGAGTTTCTTTAGAAGATCAATAGCTCATTTTTCCTCTTCCCCCAATCGATTTCTTCTTGATCGAATAATACTCATTCTTTCACCCTCTGTGCCAATTCTCTTGTGCTCTCTGTCATTTTTGGTGGTAATACAACTATTTAGTTATGCTCTCTCTCTTCTCTTTTTTCTCTACTCCAATAGTTTTCCATCTAACAACTCTTTTCTCTGCCAATTACTGTTAGGAGGTGCGATTGTTACATCTTGTGCCCCAGTTCGAGTGGGTGTTTCTAAAGGTAGGCCGAATACTAATGTCTTCTATTCTTAGTTTACTCCTTTAATAAGTTGCTATACACTTGGTTCATCTATTTGCGTGTATGGTATTAGTTAACAAGTTACGATTGGGATACAGGTAGTCTTTAAGGATTCTAAGCAATCCCTTGCAACGGTTTAGTGTGATTGATCAAGGCGAGTGATATGTAATCTCTCGAGAAAGTGTTTTGGGTTAGGGTTCTTTTCAATTGATTGGTAAGCGACTAACTGAAGTTTCTTATTGTGTTAGGTTAGGGTTCTCAGGGGTTAGTCGAGCACTTTTGCAAATAGGTGTGTAACCACACTACATACTCGTAAATCGGCAAAAGTCGAAATAAGTGACCGTCGACACCACACGAGCGTGCGCTCACTCGTGTGGTAATTCAAATGTCTAAACGTGGGCGTAAGATCGTTAATGCTGGCCATGAGTAACTTCATGGTCTAAGGCTGATTTAGGCCATGTTGGGCCAAAATGGGTCGTGTGGGCCCCACGACTTTGAAGGCCTCACATGGGTAAATCACACGGATGTGTGAAGAATGTTAGAGCAGGCTGTGTATTCCACACGGCCAAGGCTATTTCTAGGTTTCGTGGGCTACACGGGTGTGTGGGCCCACAAAGGCCCGCAATGTAACAACCCTCACCCGTACCCAACGCTAGGATAGGGTTCGACGCATTATTGGGACTTTTCATTTTGAAACGTACCATATTGGGTCACCAAGTTCAAATTTTAAGCTTTTCATCTATGAACACTCATCCCTTATATAGGCCTTCAGGACCTATAACATATCAAGTGGTAGTGCGGGACAAATACGGGCATGTTCGATTAACCTTGGGCTCCTCAGAAAATTTTCCTTAACATAAAGTGTCACACGCCTATGTAGGTGGGCCGTGTAGACTCAAACGCCCTTGTGACTTGGGGCACATCCATGCCCTTCAGCCGTAGGCAACACTGACTTATTAACACTGCCATGGTACACACCCGTGCTGCCTGCTCGTGGACGACACTGTCATTTTAACACAGCCATGGCGTACGCCCGTGTGGCCTACTTGTGTACAACTTTGAACTAAAATTTTGAGTGCAGGGGACACACGGCCATAGCATAGGCCCATGGAAGAGAACCGTGTGTCACACACGGCCTAGACACAAGCTCGTGTGTCCAACCATGTGGACTCTAATAGGCTATTTTCCAAGCCTAAAGTCACCCATTTCTACCTCTTATGCTTAGTAGTTATCAAGTTTGAGAGAAAACATGATTTTACACTTGTAAATAATCTTAATAAAACTCATTGTATGGAAACGTCATATCATTGGTTTTATACGTGAAAGGTTATTTCCCATTTAATGTTTATGGGTTCCCATGTCACTTTAATCCATCCGAAATTGGCTCATTCATGTAACTCATTTCCAATTGGAAACAACCCATCACTTGTAATAAAAAACCATGCATAAAATCGTAGATCATAGCCTACTTCAATTAAGCCAATTTTTGTGGCCATATACAAAACATGAACATATTTTTACATGCCCTCACTCGGCAAAACAAATGACACATATAACAAAATACTCAAAAATACAATACATGCCATTGAACAAAAGAAACAAAGTCTCTATACCAAAGCTTGCTTGGTTGATAGTGTGTTGACTCTCCAATTGTCTTCTAGTCCTTATGAGTCCTCGAGCTCTGCGAGACAGGGAAAAGAGAAGGGGTAAGCATTTTCATGCTTAGTAAGCTCAAATAATCGGAAAGTAAACTTACCAAGCAATTAGCATACATCCATACTTAAATCATGAAATCATCCATTATGAAATGAATTCCTATCATATGTACTCAATCAATGAGTTAGTCACATAATCATGTAATTTAACTAGATGAGCTCATCATTCAACATTTCATTCATATATGTATCCCACGTTAATCTTGTTGAGCTTCTAGGAAATCTCGATGGAATACCCATTATCTATCAATTCATATGAATGATCATTCCATATATGCACTCCCGCGAATCTCACATCTCATGGCAGGATTACTAGTCCAGGCTAAATCCCCCATATCATGAACTCATAAGATGATGTCAGGATTACCAGTCCAGGCTAAATTCCTTATAGCGACAAACACCCTTAATGAGCTCGGATCTGAATTACCAGTCTAGGCTAAATTCAGACCCTAATCGGATTACCCGTCCGGGCTGAATCCATAATGCCCACATATTCTTCGGGGGGCTTGATCATTCAAGGAACACCCATCTGGGCTAGATCCTTTTCATACATGAGATCACGATTACCTATCTAGGCTAAATCTTTACTGCAACACATGCAGGATCACAGTTCACATGTCAATGAGGGTTTATCCATCGAATTCCCTTTTTCAACCTCAACCAAGACATTTTTCACATGTTATCATCAAATATGCATTTCTATGATATTTCATACCAATAATAAATTCAATCATCATGCATTCATAATTCATACCATTATACATATTAGGGGTTTACTTTAAGTTATCCAAACTTACTTGGTATTCTTTTCAGGATTGTGTTTCGGTTATTCCGAAACACGATCGACCTCTAGAATTTGTTCCTCAGGGTCTATATTAACAGAATTAACTCATTAATACACTAAATTATGCATTTCAAGTTTAATATCTACCTCCGGTCCAAATGACCGTTTTGCCCCTAACCTTTCACATTTTTACGATTTAGTCCCTAAGCTCTTATAATGAAACACATGCAATTTTTATCTTACCCAAGCCTAGCCGAACACTTTTCCTCCTTATGGTAGCCCACATTTTCCATATTTTTCTCATTTCTACCACACATTTACATCTTTTGCAAAATAGTCCCTATAAGGGTTTCTCATGAAAACCAACTAGGAAAAGATGTTTAATACACATTCATCTTTCATATTCCTCCATAATCCATCAAAATAAAAGCAACTCATGCATGTGTAAATTTTTAAACATGAACCCTAGCATGAAATATGGGTAGAAATGGAGAGGGCAAGCTACCGGGATTTCAAAAATACATAGAGCATGAAAAACGGGGCTTGAGAGCACTTACTATTGAGCTTGGAAAGCTTGGAAACCCTAGCTATGGAGAACCCCAAATTTTTGGCTGGATGAAGGAGAAAATGGCTGATTTTGGCTTGATTTTTCCCATTTTAATTCATTAAAATAATAAATGACCAAAATGCCCTTATGCCCTTTCTTTAAAATTTCATCAATGCAAGCCATTTTTGTCAAATAATTTAGAATTTGGGAAAATTTCTCTCTAAGACCTTCTAATTCATAATCTAAAGCAGTTTCATACAAATTGCTTCTAGAATCCAAGTTTTGCAATTTATTCAATTTAGTTCGTAATTTCCAATTGGACATCTTATACTTAAAATTTCTTCATGAAACTTTAACACATGCATATATTCATATTCTAGGCCTCATAATAATCATAAAATAATATTTTTATCTTGGATTTGTGGTCCCAAAACCACTATTCTGACTAGGCCCTATTTCGGGATGTTACACGCAATATGGGCCTTTGGCCCATTTTCACTATTTGACTATTAAGGTTGCACAGGTCACCCGAGATGACTGTGGACCTTCTGTTGGGTCAGTAAGCGTACTTGGACCCTTAATCGATAAAATGAATGTTTTACCCTTATGGGGTAACACTGTTTTGCCCTTATGGGGTAACATGATTATTTTGCCCTTATGGGGTAACATGATTGTTTTGCCCTTATGAGGTAAAATAACTTTTTTTCCCCTTTTAGGATAAAATGACTCTTTTGCCCTTATGAGGTAAAATGATTATTTTGCCTTTATGGTGTAAAATGACTGTTTTTCCCTTATGGGGTAAAATAACTGTTTTTCCCTTATGGGGTAAAATGATTGTTTTGCCCTTTTATGGTAAGATGACTATTTTACCCCTTTGTGATGTATGTCTATATTTTAGCATGCTATTGTAACTGTATTGAATACATGTATAATATTATGACATGTTACATGATGCATTGCATAGGGATGGGTTTTTATATGATTGGAGGAAGTGTACTATACTGGCAGCTCTGCTGCAAATCACTGATGGCTCTAAGCCTATAATATTGGCAGCTCTACTGCAAATACTGTTTAGTGCCGTAACCGATGCTACATGGAGTGTAGGGATTGGTGGGTTGATTTTATCCCTACATGAAGTGTAGGGTTGGACGGAAATGGAGTGTAGAGGCTGGACGGGTAGGACTTGCATAATGTTTACTGTTACTGCATTGTTTACTATTACTGTAATGGGCCAAGGCTCGAGCACATGACTATTTCTGTATTGAGATAGGCTAAAGCCAAACTAATATTGTCACTGTTACTAAAAAGGGCTTAGGCCCAGACTGTGCTTGTTTTCTGACTGTTTGCTTATATGGGATTACACACTGAGTTTTCGTAAACTCACCCATCTATTTAACTGTATAGGTAATCCCCAGCCATCGGTGCTGTGAGGGACTCAATGGTGGACACACAACTGCACTTGCTTTCTTATTTAATTTTTAATTTATAAGTAATTTATTTGGGTATTTGTTTATGTAATAAGGCCTCTACGGATTTCAATTTAAATTTGGGTTTTTACTTTTTATTTTTTTGGTTTTATAACTACTAGCAGTAGCAAAAGATGCGTGTTTTCAAAAAGATAAATGTTTTTCCCAAAACACCACGTTTACGTGACATATTTTGAAAGCTTCCGCAACAAACAATGTTTTAAAAAGTAATAACAATTTTAATATGATTAGCATTTTGCTAAATGACTTGAGTTTTAAACTAAACGAACCTCTATAAGAACAAACAAAGAGGATAAGTTGAGAATGGGTTTTTACAGTATCGTACTTTACGAAAAACACTTTAATGTGACATCGCTAGATTCGGCCATAACATTCAGGCCGGGTTTGGGGTGTTACACACCCTTCTAACTTAAATTACTATGCTAGTTAGGCTATAAAGTAATTTGGTTAGAAACCAATTGGATAGACTGGTTCGAGAATTAATTACATAGGATTTTCATTTATGTTTTTCTCAAAAACTATAGACCATTAATAAGAACAATTTTGAAAGAGTGTGACACTTGTCAAGTTTCACTTTGAAGGCATAGGTCATATATATGTGTGAAAAGAGTTCTATTGAGGGGATTCTTCTTCCTTGAGTATATTGTTCTTTGATTCTTCATCTGTAATCAAAAATTATTTCTTTTTCATTAAGCTGAAAGCTATAATTATTAATCTAATAAGTAGTTATTCCATATCTAGGAAAGTATTACAACTCTACATGTTGAATTTTGAAATAGAGTTTTTAAGGAGTATATGGAGAGTAAGATGAAAGAATAAGGCTTTTCATGGGGGTTGTCAGTGGTTGAGATGAGGATAAATTGTATATGAATGACTTCAAATGGTGTTTCTATATTCTGTAAGTAGTGACTGCTACTGTTTCACGATGGATGTTTGAGTCTGGAGGTTCAAGCTACTGTAGGTGAGTTTTTACATTGACTCATTTATGTGAATTAATCAAGTATAAATTTATATATATAAACTCAATAAATATATCTACTATAACAGGTAAGTATATAAGTACGGTAGGGATAAGATATGTGATATGATAATTATGTTTAAAGTTCTATCGAAAAGAATATTGATTGGTGAACATGTAGGTAAAGTTAATATATGGAAAGTATGAATCAGTAAGAAGTGTTCTTCTAGGCAAGTGCTTGTTGTGTAAATGTCCCCTGAGGTAGCCTCTGGTAGGGTAGTTGAATTGCTATCTAGATTGGCAAATCCTGGTATTGATATAATAGTAAGATCATGAGCTTTAGAACCATGGCATCTCAGAATGAGTTGGAAACATTCATAGTGTAGCCTTCCATATATGTGAATCGAAATGGCAGACCACGATACATGAATGAGTGTAAGACCATATGGCTAAACCCACGACATAAAGTGATATGAAAAGAAATGATATGATATGACTTGGTATGAATGTTTATGTTATAGCCTTCGCTATATATGAATCGAAGTGGCAGATCACAATACATGAATATGTATGTAAGACCATGAGGCTGTGACCCATGGCACTATATGAAATGAATATATAAGTGTTCATGGTGTTGCCTTCGATAATGTATGAAGCAAAATGACGGATTATGATACATGAACTTATGTATAATTCCATGAAGGAGAAACCCACGACACCTTCTGTGAAGTCCTCTAGGATAGTCAACACGTGATTATCTAGGTCGCCTTGTGACGTATTTTGTATGTTACCTTGTGGCATATTATGTCTGTTACTCTATAGTGCATTTTATTTAGCTCTCATGGAATTTTAGTAAAGTCGATATAGGATGATGTGATTATTCGCCCGTATGGTAAGTTCAGAAGAAATTTAGATGGTTGTATAATATATACTGCCATGATAAGTTATGATACGTCTGAAGTTATAGTGGGTGAATTTTATCTGTAAAGTGATTGATTTAGTTCTAATAGAAGTTATTGAGAAGATATGTCTGTCTATATGATAGAAAGGGTATCTGCCATGGTAATTTATTAGTCTTGGGTATATTTGTAGTTATGAGAGATAAGAAATTGTTAGTGTGAGTTTGATTGTGTTATAGAAGGGTTGATTCCGAGTTATTATCTTAAGTATCTAGAGTCCTGTGATACATAAGTATGAGGAATCTGTCTAAATGACTTCGAGTAAGTTTGAATAGTATTGAACTACAGTATGACTTTGTTAGTACTCTGATCCTATTCAAATCTGAGTAAGTGTCTGCCATATGAGTATGTATTCATCAAAGAAATTTTTTTGTGAACAACTATACTGAATGAGTGTGCATTAAAGGAGATAATCGATATGAAGTGGGCTTTAAGGGTGTATTACTTTGAGTATGTAACACCTCCTAACCCCGAACTTTCGTTGGAACAAAGTTATGAGGTATTACTGGACATATCAGACAACTTACGAGTAATTCACAAATAAAATAACATTGATAGTATAATTTAATAACTAAGTCCTCATAATGAACTCTTAAGTTGGTCTGTTGAGAAAGAAATGGGTAAGTTAAGAGTAAGGTAGTTGGTGTCTAAGAGTATGTTGAAATTGTTTAGGAATCGCCTGAAATAGAGGTAAGTGATTGAGCTGAGTAACTGAAGCATAGGTACAATGTAATAAAGCTCACTAAGTTATTCTAAACTAACAATGTTAATTGTTGTTGTTTCAAGTGTATGGTTCAAATACGCCTAGAGAGATGACACCAAGACTACGCAAAAGTAGTGACGAGGAGGGCTATTATGCATATAGTGGAAAAGTGGCATACTGTAAGCTATCATCCTTAAGATTCCACCTTTACAAAATGTCTATATTGTAATAAATGGCATTTGTACTGATGTAAAGAATTATTTCCCAAAGTATATTGTTTTGATATTAAATCCTTAATGTAATAATAGCGAAAAATGTTTAAAATAATAAGTGTTTGTCAACTATTTTGATATTTCGTTAAGAATTGTGCGTAGTAACATTCAAAATCTAGACCCAGTGAATCGGGTTTGGTAAAAAGGTATTACATAATCCTTGGCAAACTTTCCTAGAGAAAATTGTCCTCATGGGCATTCTCCTCATTCAATAGTCTATGGCAGATTTTACAAAACGCATAGTCCTTGGCAGACTTTCAATTTCAAATAATCCTTGGCAGACATTCCATGTAAAATAGTCTTTGCCAAACTTTCTACAAAAGATAGTAGTTGGCTAACATTCCACCTATAATAGTCCTTCGCGAATTTTATACATACGATAGTCCTTGACGGGCTTTCTACATAAGATAGTCCTTGTCAGACTTACATTCTTCTGGTGACCTCTTTGCTATGACACACTTATAAATAAAGTATAGAGAACCATCTCACTTTCTCATGACCCAAGTTGGCTTATTCGTTACCTCTAGAATTGAATAATAAAACTTGTTGACCCACAATAAATTGTCGCTGCAAAATAATTCTGTCATGCCATCGTTTGGTCTTTTCCTTATAAATTGCAGCATTTTCATAGGAATTTCGCCTAATCTCTTTTAGTCAGTGATATTGAACAACCTTTACTTTCTAGCATCTTCATAGTCCATGTTCACTTAATTGACCGCATTGCCTTATGCTCCAGTTCAACTGGCAAGTGACATACTTTCCCAAAAATCAACTGATACGATGACATCCCTAATTGAGTTTTTTATGCTGTCCATAATGACCATAAAGCGTCATCCAGTCTGGAAGGCCAATCTTTCCTCGAAGGGTTCACAACTTTTTCAAGCATGTTTTTAATTTCTCGATTAAATACTTTAGCTTCTCCATTAGTTTGCGGATGATAAGTAGTAGCTATTCTATGATTAACTCCATATCTCTTCAGTGCAGCTACCACTTTTTGCAATGAAAGTGTGTAACTTGATCACTAATCAATGCATTTGGTGCGCCAAAGCAGGTGAGTATATGCTTGTGAAAAAATTTAAGCATTTTCTTTGAATCATCCTTTGGGGCTGCAATAGCTTCAACCCACTTCGAGACGTAGTCAACAGCTACTAATATATAAAGATTTCCAAATGAACTTGGAAATGGTCCCATAAAATCCATACCCCAAACATCGAACAATTCAACCTTTATAATTGGCTGCTACAATATTTCATTGCGTCGAGAAATAGAACCAGTGCGTTGACACTTATCGTATCGATTCACAAAATTGTGGGTGTCTTTGAATAATAAAGGCAATTAGAATCCTGATTGGAGACCCTTAGTAGCAGTTCACATGTCCCCAGAATGACCTCCATAAGCAGCATCATGACAATACTTTAGGATTGAAAGCATTTCCTCTTTCAGAGCACAGTGTCGAATGATATTGTCATTGCATACCTTGAATAAATACAACTCGTTCCAATGATACTTCACTACTTCATGAATAAGTCTTTCTTTTTATGGCCTGTGACACCCAATGGGAGTTTTCCACACAGAAGATAATTAACCAAATCCGCATACCAAGGGGTTGCATCTAAAGCAAATAACTTCTCATCTAGGAATCCATCGACAATTTAAAGTATGTTTCCATCTTCACTGCTAACTTCCAATTGAGATAGATGGTCTGGAACTTGATTCTCTGAACATTTGTGGCCTTTGATCTCAATGTTTAATTCTTGCAACAGTAAGATCCAGCGTATCAGTCTTAGTGTTGTATCCTTTTTCACAAAAAGATATCTCAACACCGAGTGATCAATAAATACGGTAACCTTTGCACCAACAAGATAAGAATGAAACTTGTCGAAAGAAAAGATTACAACCAACAATTCTTTCTCTGTAGTGGTATAATTGATTTGAGCCTCACTAAGAGTTTTGCTAGCATAATGGATGGCGTTAAATATTTTTCCCTTGCATTGTCCTAAAACAACACCCACAACAAAGTCACTTTCATCGCACATAACTTCAAAAGGTTGAGACCAATCTGGTGTAACGATAATGGGTGCTACTAGCTACTTCTTTAATTGAATAAATGCATCCAGACATGCATCATCAAAGAAGAATTTTTTATTCTATTCTAGCAATGAGCATAAGGGTTTTTAAATTTTTGAGAAATCTCTAATAAATCTTTGGTAAAACCCTGGATGCCCAAGAAAACTGTGAATACCTTTCACATTTGTCGGTGGAGGTAATTTCTCAATGATTTACACTTTAGCTTTGTCTAATTCAATGCTTTAACTAGAGATGCAATGGCCTAACACAATGTATTTAGTTGCTATGAAATGACATATTTCCCAATTTAGAACAAGATGTTTGTCTTCACATCGCTTCAATACTTTATCCAAATTGTTAGGGGAATAATCAAAGTCATTCCCATAGACTGAGAAATCATCCATAAAAACCTCTAAAGAATCTTCAATCATATCTGAGAATATTGCCATCATGTACCTTTGAAATGTGGCTGATGCGTTGAAAAGACCGAAAGGCATACGGCGAAAAGCAAAAGTACCAAAGGGATAGGTGAAAGTTGTTTTCTCCTAATCCTCCAGTGCAATAGCAATTTGATTGTACCATAATAGCTATCTAAGAAGTAGTAGTAGGCTCTTCTAGCAAGCCTGTCCAATATTTGGCCAATAAAAGGTAGTGGGAAATGGGAAGTGGTCCTTCCTTGTGGTAGCATTAAGTTTGCGATAATCCATACAAACTCGCCATCCCATAGGAATGCGTGTAGGAATTAATTCCTTTTTTTTTGTTGCTAACCATTGTGATGCCACTCTTTTTAGGAGTGTATTGCACTGGACTTACCCAATTGCTATCAGAAATAGGGTAAATAATTCTAGCATCAAATCATTTTATAATTTCTTTCTTATCAACTTCCTTCATCTTCTCGTTTAATCTTCTTTGTTACTCAATTGATTGCTTGCCTTCATCTTCCAAATTGATCTTGTACATGCAAAAAGATGGACTAATGCCTTGAATATCGACAATACTCCAAGCAATAGCTCGTTTATGTTGCTTAAGAATATGGACCAATTTCTCTTCTTGAGTTATATCAGTGTTCTGAAGACAATTACTGGGAGAGTATTGTGAGCGCCAAGAAAAACGTATTTAAGATGAGTAGGTAGTGGTCTCAATTCTAGAGTAGGAGCTTCATTAATAGAAGGCTTGAAAATTGGTGGATAAGTCTAAGGATTCAATCTGCTATTCATGCCTGAGTTCAATATTATTAACTTGAACCATGTTATCACAATCATCTAAGAATTCATCATCAGATGTCACTACAAACTCCTCAGAAAGTATTGTGCTTTGGTCATTGAATTCTTCCTCAATTAGATCATCTAGCACATCGACAGTATGGCATTCTTCTTTATCCTTGTATTGAATATATTCAAAAACACTAAAGGTAACGTGCTCATCATTAAGTTGCATGGCCAGTTCACCTTTGTAAACATCAATAAGAGTTCATCTGATGGCTAAAAATGGTCGTCCCAAGATTGTGGGAACCTCCTTGTCTGCCTCACAGTCAAGTATGATAAAATTAGCCAAAAAAAAAGTTATCCATACGAACTAAGATGTCTTTAATTTACCCTTTAGGTTGAGCCAAGGATCGATCTGCTAGTTGCAATCTCCCTACAATAGGTTTTATGTGCCTAACTTTTAACTTTTTGAAAGTAGATAGTGGCATTAGGTTGATGCTAGCTCCCAACTCGCATAAAGCTTGGCCCAAATAATGGTTGCCAATTGAACATGGGATAGTAAAGCTCCTAGGATCTTTTATTTTAGAGGGCAACTTATTTGTCAAAACAACACTATAGCCTTCTGTGAGTGCAATAATTTCAATATTACTAAGCTTCTTCTTGGACACGAGCTCCTTCATAAATTTCCCATAATTCAGAATTTTCACAAGAGCATCTACTAAAGGAATATTGACCTGAAGTTGCTTTAGTGTGTTCAGGAACTGTTGGTATTGCTTATCTTGTGCATTCTTCTTAAATCTTTGTGGAAAAGGTAAAGGTGGAGATACAGATGATTGCACCGACACCTTTGATTGTGTCGAAAGTTTCAAGGGTCAGACATTAGGCATATGAGTGACAATTTATGGAACTTCTTTTCTTGTACATCGACAAGCTCTTCGGGTTCAACCTTCTCACTAGGGATCACTTCACCAGTATCTTGAGGTACTACAGTAGAGTTTGTAGTCGGCTTGCCAGTTTGTTTACCACTTCTAAGAGTGATAGCCTTGCAGTGTTCTTTCCCCTTCGTACTGGGATTTTTCGTGTCACTAGGTAGTGTGCCCGGTGATCGAGTATTCAGATTTGAAGCAAGTTGCCCTAATTGTGCCTACAATGCCCAAATAAAATATGAATTCCCTTGCATAATAGCTTCTGTGTAAGTAATATGCTCTTGCAATAAAACTTCAAGAGCTACTAATCAGAAAGAGAAGCTTGCGTGTATTGTTGTTGTAAATGTCCTTGAACATGCTGATTCAACATTAAAGAGTGTTCTGAATGCATCTGAGTGTGCTAATTGTAGTTTTGTTGTAGTTGATTGTAAGTCCCTTTTCTTGGATTATAATTTCCTTGAGTAGATATATTCCCATGTTGAAATGTCGCGGCATTTTGTCCAAGAGTCTGAGTTTCCTAAAATTTTTGATTGCGTGTAGAATTATTGTAAGAGTTGCCATAAGAATTGTTGCAGATGTTACTGACATAAAAAGCATTCTCTGCATGTTGTGGAGAATCTTCATAGTTATGATCGGCACTGCAAATCTCACAACAAAAGGTAAGAACATCAACTTGTAGAGCGACTTGTATAGGTGCAACGTCACTAGTCCCTTGCATATTTTTATCATATTTGCAAGAGAAGAAACTCGAGCACTAAGTGTAGATATTACTTCCAATTCAATAACTGCTGGAGTAGCTTTAACTTGTGCAGCTCTAGAGATAGGATACTGATAATCATTTTGAGCAATTCTCTTGAGAATTCCAACAGCATCATTATAAGTACAATCTAGCAAAGGACCATTGGCTGATACGTCAACAAGATTCCTCGTGTGTGAATCCAATCCATTATAGAAATTTTCATTTTGTGTTTCCTGTCGAATGTTGTACATGAAACAATGTCGAAGCCAATATTTATAATGTTCCCATGTAGTGTGAAGATTCTCATCATCCAGCTGATGATAAGCTGTAATATCATTTCAGAGGCTAGCATTCATTGTTGATGGGTTCAAGCACAAGAAAAACTATGTTGCTAGTGCATTGTAGGAAGTAATGATCTGGCAGGTAGCCCAAAGAACCAAGTATGAGCTCTCCCTTACAAGAAATAAGGAAACAATTGCATCTTCAAAGTGTCATCAAGGGCGCCTTCTTGACTAAAGGAAACACAAATCCATAAAAATGATTTAAGATGTTCTTGTGCATCTTCATGTGGTAGTCCTGCATATTGCCCATTAGAATTCAACGTTTGAAACATTACTGGCTTGAGTTCAAAATTCCTAGCTTGGATTGCTTGCCTAACAACTCTCGATTATAAGACATCCAAGACAAGTACTACAGAGTCTTTGTAATAGCCCAATTTTGGGGGCCAGTCAGAATAGTGGCCTCGGGACCACAAATCCAAATTCAACTAAAATATTTTATCATTATTTTGGAATCATTGCATGTTTATATTAGTGTACGAAAAAAATTGGTGAGTTAATTTTGACGTTTGTGAGCCCAATTGCAAAAAAAAAAAGAGACTAAATTGCATAAAGTGCAAAAGTCCTAAGTTAATAGCTAAAGGTGTTATTTTATTAGAGAATCAAAATTAGGGGATTTTAAAGGGCAATTAAACCCTTAAAAGAAAGCATAGCCCGCCATAGAGTCAAAGAGGAGACAAATTTTTCAAATTTGGTAAGCTAGGTGGCTTATTTTTTACTAAAATAAAAATAAAGGAAGGAAGGATGATATCATCCCTTCTTCATCTTCTTTCTCTAACAAAAATAATCCATTAAATGGGGTTTGAAAGTTTAAAATTTTTAGCAACTTGAAGCACTCACAAGTAAGTGATTTACATGTCCTTTGTTGATGATTTTTGTACTTTTGAGACCCTTGAAGCATGAGCTTTCAAATGAGGGTTCTATTTTGCAAAATGGTTGAAAGTATAGGGTTTTACCATGGGAGCCTCTAGGGTGTTTTCTGAAATTTTATGGAAGAATATGAGCCTTAGGTGTGACATAAAAAAATTTTTGTGAAATGTGTTAGCATGAAAACACCTAAAGGAACCATTTTGCATAACTTGTAAAATAGATGAAAAACGTGTGAAATACTGGGAATTTAGAGTTTTTATAAGAGTCAAATAGGTTTGGAAAGTCTTGAGAAATAAAGAAACTCGATAAAAATCGATTGTCAGGTCGTGGGTTAAAATGGTAATTTTGCAAAATCTAGGGGAAAAATGGTCATTTAGCCCAATTGTGAATTTTTGAGTGCTTAGGTTGATAAAGTGACTTAATAAGTGCATTTTGTTATTATAGATCAAGAAATATTGTGTCCGAACCTAGATCGGGAGAAAGCTAAGCAAACTGACTAAATTCGCTAGTCACCACATTTTGTAATCCGAGGTAAGCTGTATGTAAATAATACAACTATAGTGTTAATTATATGTTCTTGAATTATTACAGCATAAATTGCTTGATTGTGAAATTGAGAATGTATAATGATAAATGAGAAAGTAGAATTTCTGTTGGAACATTAGGAAGTAAATTGAATATTCACGCCATGACATTTGGGTCATTTGTGTGTGGGCTAGTGTAAGACATGTCAGGGACATTCATCGGCCACATTATGAGAGCCGGTGTAAGACCATGTCTAGGACATGGCATCGACATTGAGACGAGGGCTAGTGTAAGACATGTTTGGGACATGCAACGGCCTCAAGACGTAAGCCAGTGTAAGACATGTTTGGGACATGCATCGGCTATGGGATGATAGTCAGTGTAAGACCATGTCTGGGACATGGCATCGACTTGAGATATGAGCCAGTATAAGACCATGTCTAGGACATGGCATCGGCACATTACCCTATGCTTGAGGCTTATGTAATATTTGGTAGTATTCTGAATGGTTCAACGGTAAAAGTTATGTTCTTAAGCTAACGAGGAAAATATAACCATGTTGTGAGTGGTACAGGTACCTAATTGGTACGTATGAGATATGAGCTCAATATATAATATGTGACTTGTATTGATGGTAATGAGTAAGTTATGCTTATGCCTACCTTGGTGTTATGAGCATGTTGATTATTGATAAATTGTTGTTGTATACTTAGTTATATGCAACTTACTAAGCTGTGATGCTTACTCCCTTCCCTTTTCATTTCCTTTCAGTGCTGCCTAACTAGCTCAAGGATCACCAGAAGTCAGAGATATCAATCACACTATCAATCAAAGCATTCGGTATAGTTGGATTTATATTTTTGAATGTGGCATGTATAGGATTTAGACTTTATTATTTTGTGTCATTGAGGTTTGGCCATATGTATTAGCTTGGGTTGGAAACCCTTCAATTTGTATTAAGCATTGAATGATCGCTAACATTCATTTTGAAGTTATAAAAGATACATTATCATGGTTGAATGAATGTCTATTGTGGCTGATTTTGTTATAGGAATTATGCTTGTTTTGGTATTGGTTGGTATTTGTATAGAACTACATAGGTAAGGGTGGCAATGAGGCTTGGTAAATAGCCTTATATTGTCCACACAGGTAGGCACACAAGTGTGTGTCTGGGCCGTGTGTGACACACAGTCTATCCCATGGGCGTGTGGTCTGGCCATGTGTCCTCTATATTGCTTAGGCCGTGTGAGCCATACGGGCCATGAACACGACCATGTTGAATTGGCCACGAGCGTGTGCCCCTATGTCGAGTGACATTTTTCTATAGTTCGTAAAAGTATGTGAGTTGGTTTCGCGTGATTTACGATGTGTGTTTTAGTCCTTGAAGGCCCATATTATGGATATGTTGATAACTTTGAGAGAGTTTTAAATTTGTCCAAGTCTTGGAGACTCGGAAATGGTTGTAAGCACGAGTTTATGTGAGGTAACACCTAGTATTCCATCACGGTGTAGGATATGGGTATGGGGTGTTACAGTCTTGTATAGTCCTATGTTGTATTTGAGTGTCTTGCGGCAACGGTGGGTCATTATCATTTCGATTCTACACCTAGGGTATGGCTTCATTGTTTCTTGGTAAAGCTATATTCTTTTGTTCTTGAAGTCTTCTCTGAACGGTTCTTTCAATTTCTGGATCAAAATTGGCAATAAAATCTAAATTGCTTCTGGTAATCAAACACCAAAAATAAAATGTGAAAATAGCGACAAAAGAAAACAAGTTAGTGGCAAGTAAGTATTATATAGTAAAAAACCAAGTGCAAAATCAAAAATAAATATCAAACAAATGCCATCCCTAATAATGGCGCCAAAACTTGATCGATTGATTATCACCAGAGTAATAGTGTGCAAGCGTACACTGTTGATGCAAGTATAATAGACATATATGAGTCTGTCGAATATTGATCCTATAAGGATGGTTGTCATTTGTGTAACACCCCTTACCCATGTCCAACACCGGGACAGGGTACGAGGAATTACCGAACTTAAACACAAACAATCATGTAAACCGGGTCATAAAATTTCATTCTTATTTTAAAACATTCAATCACATGCACATAGTCCCTTATTTGGGTTTATGAATCCCAAAACATAGGTTCAAGACTAAATCAAGAACTTTGGAAAGCTATGGGAAAAACTTAGAAATTTTTGAAACACAGTCACACGTACGTGCGCCATCAACACGCTTGTGTCCTCAGGCCATGTAACTCTCTGTTTATGACGTCAGCAAATAAATTGAACTATGCGCTCAAGCCACACACCTGTGTGCTAGGTCGTGTCATCCACACGGCTGAGACACACCACCGTGTCTCTGCCCGTGTGGCCAACACTTAGGCTATTTTTCATGCATTTTATTGCCCTTATTCTCTTTCATACTTAAACATATGATAAACACATGTTATAACATCACTTCAATAGTCAACCATTATTTAATAAAATCCAATTAAAACATTTGTATGCTGTCATACATGTGTTTTTCAATTTCTCATGTTACACCAAGTTAGACATTCAAATTCACGTTTAATATCCTTATCATATTGATAACCATTTTTACCAATTAACAACAACATTTTACCTAACACCCAGTCTCTACTCATTCGACAAATATTCATGTTCAATCATTATCAATTTATTACCATGTCACACATTTATTCTATAGCCATGACCACTTCAAATGGTCTTAAGGTATTCATTATGCACATATGTCATACACTTCCCATTCATAGTAATCAAGTAAAATCACATAACCACATCTTAAGACATTAACACATAGCATGGATAAATAGGCTTACAAGCCATAACCAACATAAGATTGCCATAAAAATTATTCACATATGAATCACTCATTCATTTACATTCTTATCACAAGTCCATTTCATTTCACATGTAAAACATTTGTTTGTGGGTTTCAAATACGTACATGTGCTATTATTTATCACAACACTCGTCCAAACATGACAATTCATATGCATCATAATAGTATCATATAATATAAATGATGTATCATGGAAAGGACTCTTTATTTCATTTTCCATATCAAATTGTTGAAAATCTTGGAATCTTGATGGATATCCCATTCACCATCAATTCATACAAATGATCATTTCAAGTATGCGCTCCCATGAACCTCGTTCCTACGGCGGGATTACCAGTCCAGGCTAAATCCCCCGTAATATAAACTCATAGAATGTCGTCGGGATTACCAGTCCAGATTAAATCCCTAGCAACGACAACTACCCTTATGAGTTTGGATCTAAATTACCAGTCCAGGGTAAATTTAGACCCAAATCGGATTACCCGTCCGTGCTAAATCCTTAATGCACCTATATATTCTTCGGGAGGCTAGATCACTTTACAACTTCATGTCCGTCAATTCGTATTTTCCCTTTCGAAAGAGCACACTCCCATGAACCTCCCTTCTTATAGTGGGATTACCAGTCCAGGTTAAATCCCTTATAATGTCATATGCTCTAATGAGCTCAGATCTGAATTACCAGTCCAAACTAAATTCAGATCCTAATCAGAGTACCCGCCCGGGCTAAATCCATTTACACATGTTCTTCGAGAGGAATCCATTTACACATGTTCTTCGAGAGGGCTATATAGGGATTGGATCACCCGTCTGGGCTAGATCCTTTTTACCGTCAATTCCTTTTTAAGAGAATCCATCAAGTATCCTTTTTATTCAACTGGGGTGTTTAATCCCCTTCCCATCCATTTATATCCATGTCTCATAATATCATTCATGTTTTAACAGTAAAAATTAACATATAATACACGAAACATCAAGACACAGAATGTAATATCCCGAATTAGGGCCTAATCGGAATAGTGGTTTCGTGACCATAAATCTGAGATATAAATAATTATTTTATAATTATTTTTAGGTTTATGATATGATTGCATGATTGTGTGAAAATTTCGTGATGAAATTCTATGCCTAAAGTGCTTAAATTGAAAGTAGGGACTAAATCGAATAAGTTGCAAAACTTGCATTCTAGAAGTTTTTAGTATGAAATTGTTTTGGAATATTAATGAGGAGGTCTTAAATAGAAATTTGACCAATTTTAAGTTCATGGACAAAATTAGGACATGGAAGGAATTTTTGGAAAGTTTAGTAATAAGGGTATTTTGGTCATTTAGTTATTAAAATGAATTAAAAACAAAATTAAAAGCCAATTTTTGTCCATCTTCTTCATTAGGCCGAAATTTCAAGGGTTCTCCATAGCTAGGGTTTCATTCAAGCTTCCAAGCCCCATAGTAAGTGATTCCAAGCCCCGTTTTTAATGATTTTTACGATTTTGAGATCCCGGTAACTCGATAAAGCTTATGTTAGCAATAATTTAACCTAGGGTTTATATTTGGAAAAATACCCATAGGTGAAATTTGTGTATTTTGATGTTTTATGATAGAATATGAAGTTTTAAATTATGTTAGACAACTTGTACTACTCGATTTTAAGCAAAAACGAGTAAAAGGGCTTAATCGGTAAAAATACCTAATAGTCACAAGTACATGTTAGAGTGAGAATTTGATGTTGCCATAGAAGAGAAAAGTGATCAGCATGTTGTAAAACATAAGAATAAGGAATAAATTTTAATCCCGAGCCTAGGGGCAAAAATTTAAATATGCAAAAGTTTAGGGGTAAAATTGTAATTTTGCCAAAATTTGAGTTAAGGATTAATTTGATAATGTGAGTATTAAATAAGCTAAATGTGTTATTTTAGATCAAGAAAGACGTGGAATCGACCTCAATCGAGGAAAAGAAAAGATTGTGGACTAAATTGCAAAATCTTTGTATTTTGGTACCAAGGTAAGTTCATGTGTAAATAATGTATCATAATGGTTATTTTTAAGTTATTGATGTTAATTATATGTTATGCTGAATTTTATTATGAAATGTATGCTTTGTGGTTAATTTCAAATAATATGTAAATTATGTGAACTACTTGTTAAATATAATTGTTACCGAGCATTGATTTCGGCATTCTACGGAAGACGGCAAGGATAAGTGTTCGAGGAAAAATCCCGTTTGAACCTTAGGAATAGATTAGGATACAAGTGACATGTCACTAGGATGATTGAGCATCCGAACTCGTTGAGTTGAGTCCGAGTTCACTTATGGATGCGAATGTCCGAACTCGTTGAGTTGAGTCCGAATTCGTGAGATGCAACTAGGCATCCGAACTCGTTGAGTTGAGTCCGAGTTCACTTATGGATGCGAACGCCTGAGCTCGTTGAGTTGAGTCCGAGTTCACTTATGGGCGGGTTACATGATTGCTTGATTGCATATATGGCACTTATGTGCAAGTTATCCATGTATCCGAATTATATTCTGATGTGTTCAACGGGTAAAGTTCTACTCAATGGAGGAATATTCAAGAAGTAAAGAGAAGTATTGGTGAGTGATGTGAAATGGTTATTTTGGACAGGTATGTATTTAACCCTCGGGTTGAGTATTGATACAACCACGATAAGGTAATAAGATGATGAAAAATGATTAAAAATGTGATATGTGTTTTAGTGATACATGCTAATGTTGATTGGTATGACTATTTGTTATGTTACTTATTATTTGCATATGAACTTACTAAGCATTTATGCTTACTCCCTCCTTCTTACTCATTGTAGTTTTGGACAAACCAGCTCAGGAGTCGGGATAGGTCGAAGGCTCAGTCACACTATCCGGAAGACTTTTGGTAATGGCTTGTAAATTTAAGTATGGCATGTATAGCAATATACTTTTTTTGTGTAAATGATCTTATGGTATGGTGATGGAATGGTTGAGGAAATGCTTGATAATGATAAATTATGAAAATATTTATTTTAGATTATATTTGATGTTAAGGAAAATTATTAAGATACTTAGTGCATAAAAACTCATAAAAGGGATGAAATTTGCCATAAACAGAATACTGCAGCAACACTGACGCGAGTTTAAAAATTTACTAAAAATCATAGAAATTTAACTTGGTGATGGAATACATATAAAATTTAAGCTTATTATGTCTAGTTTCACATGAAACAAATGAAACAGGTAAAGGAATTATATGTTACAAGATATTTGAATTTTAGTGAAACAGGGTCATAGCAGTTTCTGAATCCCCTGTTCCAACTTTAGAAATTCCCCATAAATTGTAAAGATATAATTAGGTAGTGTATTTTATATTCTCAGAATCCTTATTGAGTCTAGTTTCATTAGAAACAAACCTCATAGTCATATGGATTTTTTACAGAGAGAAATGTGGTTCGTAGTAAACAGAGGTCAGACCAGTCAAGTCCTAAAACGAGGGTAACTTTAACTAATAAACTGTACTAATTGGCCCAACCAAAAATTCTAGAAAAAATTAGTAGATAGGTATATGAGTCTTGATTTTGGGAAAATTTACGGATCTTGATTTCGAGTTTCGTAACTCGAGATATGATTTTTCTTGTGACTGTGATGCAAGTAGCTTAAAAGCTATGAATGTAGAAATAAATAATCCAAAGTTCAAATATGTTAAATTAAGCTTAGTAACACCTCATACTCGACTCCGGCGATGGTCTCGGGCGTGGGGGCGTTACATTTAGTGGTATCGGAGCAGGTTTAGTCCGTTCTTGGACTACGTGTTGTATGTACGGATTTTGCTATACATGCCATATGTGTGAATTGTGATAGTGTGACGACTACTGACCTTTTTAAATGATTTTTATATAGTAAATGGATCCCGATCCAGCTGTGGCAGATGAAGTAGAGAGTAATGCGCCAGCTCTGGCTGAAGGGGCAACGCCGACTGAAAACCCACCTCCTACTGTTGGTCAGGGAGGAGGAGAAAGGGATCGGGAAGCCTTTCTCCAAATGATGAGTGCATGGTACTCTGAGTTCGTTCGTACGAACCCAAATGTACGACCTCCCCCACCTCCCCCAATTCCTCAACCTGTACCCCCGATGCCTCAAGGTATGGATATGATAAAATTTCACAGAACCCCCGTTGACAGAATTCGTAAACAAGGGGCTGAAGAATTTAGAGCAAATATTGATGATGATGCAGAGAAAGCAGAGTTCTGGCTTGAAAATTCTATCCGATTATTTGATGAATTATCTTGTACACCTGAAGAATGTTTGAAATGTGCTACATCTTTGTTGAGAGATTCAGCCTATAATTGGTGGAAGACTTTGATTTCGGTGGTACCGAAAGAGAGGGTAACCTGGGAATTCTTTCAAGAAGAGTTTCGAAAGAAATATATTAGTGAAAGGTTTATTGATCAGAAATGTAAAGAGTTTCTTGAGCTGAAGCAAGGTAATATGACAGTCTCAGAATATGAAAGAGAGTTTGTTCGATTGAGTAAGTATGCCAGGGAATATGTTCCTACAGAAGCCAAGATGTGCCGACGATTTGAAGACGGGCTCAACGAAGACATTAAAGTATTTGTCGGGATCCTTGAACTAAAAGAAATGGTAGTATTGGTTGATCGAGCTTGCAAGGCTGAAGAACTACTTAAAGAAAAGAAAAAGGTAGAGGCTGAGACTAGAAATTGGAAGAAAAGACCGATGAGTAGTTCATTTTCACAGCAACCTAGAAAGTCAAGGAATATGAATCCTCGTTCCCAAGCTTCAGCTGGACAATCATATGGGAATTATAAGAAGCAAAATGTGGGTCCTAAATCTCAGAATACTTCTGCAGCCAATGTAGGGAACTCGAGATTTGTTAAACCCGAGTGCCAGCGATGTGGTAGAAATCATTTTGGTCAGTGCAGAGCAAATGAATGTTTTCGATGTGGTTCTCCGGATCATTTTATTAGAGACTGCCCAGAGAGAGCTGAGAAAGAAAAATTTCAGAATGTAAAAGCTAGTGGTGCAGACTCGAGGGGAAGGTATCCGAGAAAAGTTGGAAGAGAAACTGTGACAGCCCAAAATTGACCCTAGTCGGGAAGTGGTTTCGGGACCACAAAACCGAGTCATAAAAATAATTGATTTCCATATTCTATGCTTATTATGTGTGTACATGAGTATGTGGAAGTTTCATTCTCCAATTTTGCCAATTGCATGAGAAATTATTAAATAGGGATTGATATGAGACATGGTGAAAATATGATAGGCTAATTTAAAATGGTCTATTAATGCATGTTGTGAAAATGATGGGTTTGCATGTCAAATTACCCAAAATTTGAGCTAGTGGTTGGCCATGCTATGGGTGGAAACATGTTGGGAACATGTTGGCCTAGTGAGGTTTGTAGGAAAAAAATAAAATAAGGGGCATGGGTATAAAATAATGAAAAGGAGTATGATGAATACAAAAAAAAATGTGTGTAGTTGTTTTCCCCCCCCATTGCCGTGAGCTAAAGAAAAGAAAGGAGAAAATTTTTGTTCATCCTTTCTCATCTTCATTTAGCCAAAACTAGAAAGAAAAAAACAAAGAAAAAAAATGCTCATCCTTTGGTTCATCCTTGGCCAAAAATTTTAAGGAGGAAGGAAGAAGAAAGGTTGAAGAGGTTCGGCCATGCATGTAGCTAGGCTAAGGTATGTTTGATGATGTTCCATGAGATGCATGCATGTTTTAGTTGTTAGCTTGAGTTCTACCTAGCCCATGGTCTAAATCTTGCTATGTGATGGAAATGACATTCGGCCATGGATGCATCATTCTTGGTTGATGTTTGATGTTGTGGTGATGAGGCATGAGGATGAGTTAAGATTCGGCCTAGGTGGAGTTTGTGTTAATGCCATTGCATGCTAAATATGAAGCTTGTTAATGATGCATGTGATGGTGGCTTGATGATTCTTGAACCTCCTTTTTAGCATTTTTGAGTGAGCACATATGTGCATTGGTTGCTAAATGGAGAAGAATCGGCTAGCAAGTTGTGTGCTAAGGCCGAATATAACTTTTGCATGTTAATGAGCAATGCATGTGTTAAATTGATGGAAAGGGAGAGGATGCTTTACTAGTGTGTATATGTGTGTATTAGCCAAGTTTTGAACTTGAAACAAAAGGGTGTTTAGTCAATACAAGTGACCATACTTGTAGAATGTATTAAGTGTTGAAATCGGCCCCAAAATAGACATGCATATTCGGCCAAGGGGGAAAAATTAGCTAAAATGTTGAGTTTGATTCATGATTCCATACATATGTGACTTTAATGTCTAATGTATAAATATGGGCTAAGTGCCTTGTGTTCCTCTTTTCGATGCTCAAATGATTAAATCAATTTATTTGTTTAATTAAGCTCAAGAGCAAAGGGGAACTAAATCCGATAAAGGGAAGGAAAAAGTGGTCGAATAGCTATCCGAATCGTTCGACAACACCAGAGGTAAGTTCTTGAGTAAGAGAGCTTAAATTATGATGTGATTAGATCATGTTTTAAGCAAATTAAAATCATGCTCTTTGTGTGGCTATTGAGCCGAATTTGCAAGAATGATAAATGTCTTGTGTTTGAGTTTTGCTAACGAAAATGAAATACGAATGGGCCATGATTTATTGTAAAATGTGCATGGTTATTTGAATGATGTCCGGGCTAAGTCCCGAAGGCTTGTGCTAAGTGACAATATCCGGACTAAGATCCGAAGGCATTTGTGCGAGATACTAATTCCGGGCTAAGCCCGAAGGCATTTGTGCGAGATACTAATTCCGGGCTAAGCCCGAAGGCATTTGTACGAGATACTAATTCTGGGCTAAGCCCGAAGGCATTTCTGCGAGTTACTAAATCCGGGTTAAGTCCCGAAGGCATTTGTGCGAATTAATATAACCGGGCTATGTCCCAAAGGCATTTGAACGAGGAGCTATATCCGGTTAAATTCCGAAGGTACGTGATTTGGGAATGAATGAACTTGCTGTAAAATTCCAGTTAATACTCTCGAAACATCCCAACATTGAGGTATGTTTCGTATGTGCTTGAATTTAGTTGAGCCCTTACAAATAAGTATTCGCTCAGTTGATAAACGAGCTACCGGCCTTTGGCTGAGTTGATCTTTTGTGTATGTACATAAGGGTTGATAATGTGAAGCAAGTACGATATCGTAAATTTGTGCATATGAAATTATCCGTTTAGCTATATGAATGCTATACTTTTGTTGTGCTGGAATTCCTTGCTCAAAACTTACTAAGCATAAATTGCTTACTCCGTTTCATTGCTCCTCTATTTTATAGATTTGGTTCTCCAGCTATCGGACTCGGGATCTTGAAGTCAAATTCGCCCACACTATCAAAGCCCCCCCTTTTGGTACAATTTTGGTTGAACTTCGAAATGGCATGTATAGGACTACCCGTTTGTTGTGGGTCGTGGACCCTTTGGACTTGTATAAATTTTGGATAGCCATGCAAAAATGGCTTATATGTGTTTGAGTATAATGTTATAATCATTTGGTGTGGATATGCTTGACAAGGATTGGCCACGGGGATGGTTAATCACTTTCATAAATTGTGCTATTTATGCAAAAAGGGCTAGTTGAATCATGGAAACCATGAAATAGGTAAAGTCTATCTTAAAGGCAGATGCTGACAGCAGCAGTGATGTAGATTTGGAAAATTACTAAAAATATTAGGAATGGAATTAAATAGTGAACAAATTATGTAAACAAACCTTGATGAATCTACTTTCATAGGAAAGTAACGAAACAATCATACGGACATTATGTTAAGAGATATTCAGGTTCTCGTGAGACAGGGCCAGAACGGTTTCTGGATTTCCTGTTCCGACTTTGGAAATTAATTATAAATTAACCAGAGATAATTAGGAGTCATACCATATATGTATAGATTCCTCTCTGAGTCTAGTTTCTATAGAAACAAACGGCATCAGCATTGGAGCCCTGTACAAGGAAATATCGAAGTCGTAATGCGCAAAGGTCAGGGTAGTCGATCCCTGTAACATGGGAGACTTTGACTAATAAACTGTACTAATTGGCCCTACCAAAAATTCTAGAAAAAAATATGTAGATGGGAATATGAGTCTAGTTTCAGGGAAAAATCACGAAACTGATTTTTGAGTTGTGAAAGTCAAGATATGATTTTTAAAGCGACTAGTACGCAGATTGGCAGTGTCTGGGAAATATTTTTTATAAGGGGTTTAAAGTCTGTTAACACCTCGTGTTCGACTCCGGTGTCGGTCTCGGGTTCGGGGTGTTACATTTGATTGGTATCAGAGCTACGGTTTAGTCGATTCTAGGACTACCGTAATGCGTTGGGTCTAGCTATACATGCCATTTTATGTGATTACTTGATAGTGTGGTGATTTCTGACAATTGTAAATGTGTTTATTTATAGTAATGGATCCCGATCCCAACCGAGAGGTAGCTGATGATCTTGAGAGTGTAGCGCCTGCTCCCGCACAAGGGACAGCGCCGGCGGACTCTCAACCTAATGCTAGTAACCCGAATGATGAAGCTAGACAAGCTTTCTATAGCGTGATGAATGATTGGTTCAACCAATACATTCGAACTAATACGGCTGTCCCACAACCTCCATTCCCAACTAATACCACCCCCGCACCTACAATACCTCCGGTAACTGACCAAATAAGGTCAAATAAGCCCCCAGTTGACAGAATCCGAAAACATGGGGCTACTGAATTTAAAGCTACGGATAGCGACAATGCCGAGCAAGCTGAATTTTGGTTGGACAACACTATCCGGGTACTCGATGAGCTATCTTGTACACCCGATGAATGCCTAAAGTGTACTATCTCCTTGCTACGTGATTCTACCTATTATTGGTGGAGTACTCTGACTTCTGTTGTGCCCCGACAGCAAGTAACTTGGGAGTTTTTCCAAACTGAGTTTCGGAAAAAGTATATCAGTCAGAGATTTGTTGATCAAAAACGGAAGGAATTTCTTGAGCTTAAGCAAGGTTCCATGTCAGTTACTGATTACGAGCGAAAATTTGTTAGACTTAGTAGATACGCTCGGGAATGTGTTTCGTCCGAGGCTATCATGTGTAAACGCTTCGAGGATGGGCTGAATAAAGATATAAAATGTTCGTTGGCGTTCTTGAAATACGAGAGTTCGTAGTACTGGTCGAGCGAGCTTGTAAAGCCGAAGAGCTTAGAAAAGAAAAACAAAAAGTTGATGTGGGAACCGGAGAGTTTGGTAAAAGATCTTCGGGAAAGTCTCTTCAACAGGCATCGAAGAAATTTCGAGATGATGCGGGCTAGTTTAGAGGCACTTCGGGCCTTTTTAGATGAGATCGTGATCGACCCCCTGTGGGTACACGAGGCACTTCGGTCGCCAGTGTTGGGAATGAACGTCGAGATAGAACGAAATGTCGATATTTCGGTAAATGGCATTCGGGAGTTGTAGATTCCCTGACCGCTCCTGTTACAAGTGCGGATCAGTTGACCACTTCATTAAAGATTGCCCGAGGTTGTTTGAACAGAATGAAAATCAGAGTGGGAAACCGGGTGCTACCACTGCTCGAGGTAGATCATCTAGAAATACGGGCAATGCTAGTGGTGGTCAGAGAGGATCTAGAGATGCTACGACCAGATCCGAGGCTCGTGCGCCTGCTAGAGCTTATGCTATACGTGCCCGCGAGGATGCTTCTTCGCCTGATGTTATTACCGGTACTTTTACTCTCTTTGATACTAATGTAATTGCTTTGATTGACCCCGGTTCTACTCATTCTTACATATGTGAAACCTTAGCATCCAGTAAGACTTTACCTATTGAGTCTACTGAGTTCGTAATTCGGGTGTCAAATCCCTTGGGTCGTTACGTGCTTGTCGACAAAGTGTGTAAGAAATGTCCCCTAGAAATTCGAGGTTCCTATTTTCCAGCGGACTTGATGCTTTTGCCGTTTGATGAATTTGATGTTATTCTTGGTTTGGATTGGTTGACCGTGCATGATGCGGTTGTGAATTGCAAAAGCAAGACTATTGATTTGAGGTGCGCAAATAACGAAGTAATCCGAGTTGAGTCTACGGACTTGGAGGGGATGCCAGCTGTAATATCAGCAATGTTGGCCCATAAATATGTAAGAAAAGGGTGCGAAGCATACCTTGCGTATGTACTGGATGACAAAGAATTAGACAAGAAACCCGAATCTGTGCCGGTGGTTTGTGAATACCCGGATGTTTTTCCTGAAGGATTACCGGGTTTACCACCTGTTCGGGAGGTAGAGTTTGGTATTGAGCTTGTACCTGGGACTGCGCCGATTTCGATAGATCCGTATCGTATGGCACCAACCGAGTTAAAAGAGTTGAAAGCTCAGTTGCAAGAATTGACGGATAGAGGTTTTGCTCGACCAAGTTTCTCACCTTGGGGTGCACCAGTATTGTTCGTGAAAAAGAAGGACGGAACCATGAGGTTGTGCATTGACTATCGTCAACTGAATAAAGTGACGATAAAGAACAAATATCCGTTACCGCGTATGGATGATTTGTTCGACCAACTGAAGGGAGCCTCAATGTTCTCAAAAATAGATTTGAGATCGGGTTATTATCAGTTGCGAATTCGAGATTCGGACATACCCAAAACTGCTTTCAGAACGGGATATGGTCACTACGAGTTCTTAGTGATGCCGTTTGGGCTCACAAATGCCCCTGCGGTATTTATGGATTTGATGAATCGGATCTTCAGACCATATTTGGATCGGTTCGTAGTTGTGTTCATTGATGACATCTTGGTCTATTCAAGAGATGAGATCGAACACGCTGAGCATCTGAGGCTAGTGTTGCAAATTTTGCGGGATAAGCAGTTATATGCTAAGTTCAGTAAGTGTGAGTTCTGGTTAAGAGAGGTTAGCTTCTTGGGTCATGTGGTATCCGCATCGGGTATTCGAGCTGACCCGAGCAAAATTTCAGCCATACTTAACTGGAAGCCTCCAAGAAATATTACCGAAGTTCGGAGCTTCCTGGGACTCGCCGGTTATTACCGACGATTTGTCAAAGGTTTCTCGATGATAGCCACACCAATGACGAAGCTACTTCAAAAGGATGTTAAGTTCGAATGGACGGAGAAATGTTAGAAAAGTTTTGATCAACTAAAAACTTATTTGACTGAAGCTCCAATTTTAGTGCAACCCGAATCAGGCAAAGAGTTTGTCATTTATAGTGACGCATCCCTACTTGGGTTGGGTTGCGTATTGATGCAAGAAGGTCGAGTGGTGGCCTATGCGTCGAGACAATTAAAGCCACATGAGAAAAATTATCCGACCCATGATCTTGAACTAGCTGCCATTGTATTTGCTTTAAAAATATGGCGACATTACTTATTTGGTGAGAAGTGCCATGTATTTTCGGATCACAAAAGTCTCAAAAATTTGATGACTCAAAGAGACTTAAATCTGCGACAAAGACGTTGGCTTGAGTTGTTGAAAGATTACGAGCTTGTCATTGATTACCACCCGGGAAAGGCTAATATGGTTGCGGACGCCTTAACCCGGAAATCACTGTTTGCTTTACGAGCGATGAATGTGCACTTGTCTGTTCTACCCGACAACGTGTTAATAGCTGAATTAAAAGCCAAACCATTATTGATTCATCAAATTCGTGAAGCCCAGAAAGTTGATGATGAATTGGTTGCAAAACGGGCTGAGTGTGCTCCGAACAAGGAATCGGAGTTTCAAATTGATGATGATGATTGTTTGAGGTTCAGAAGTCGTTTGTGTATTCCAAGGAGTTCGGAACTCATTTCGATGATTCTGAACGAAGCCCATTGTAGCCGAATGTCAAGTCACCCGGGGAGTACGAAAATGTACAACGATTTGAAACGTTGGTTTTGGTGGCATGGTATGAAACGAGACATCTCCGACTTTGTTTCGAGATGTTTAATATGTCAACAAGTGAAAGCGGAACATCAAGTGCCTTCAGGATTACTTCAGCCGATCATGATACCCGAGTGGAAATGGGATCGAGTCACAATGGACTTTGTGTCCGGACTGCCATTGTCAACAAGTAAGAAGGATGCGATTTGGGTTGTTGTTGATAGACTGACTAAGTCGGCTCACTTTATCCCCGTGTGTATGGATTTTTCATTGGATAGACTAGTTGAATTGTACGTTTCTCAGATTGTGAGATTACACGGGGTACCTATTTCTATCGTGTCGGATAGAGATCCGAGATTCACCTCGCAATTTTGGAGGAAATTGCAAGAAGCTTTGGGTACCAAGCTGCATTTTAGCACCGCTTTTCATCCCCAAACCGATGGTCAATTTGAGTGGATAATTCAGATACTTCAGGATATGTTGAGATGTTGCATCCTCGAGTTCAGTGGTTCATGGGAACGGTATTTACCTTTGATTGAATTCGCTTACAATAATAGTTTTCAATCAAGTATTAAGATGGTTCCTTATGAGGCTTTGTACGGTCGTAAATGCCGTACACCGTTGTTTTGGACCGAGCTCGATGAAAGTAAAATTTTCGGAGTTGATTTGATTAAGGATGCTGAACAGAAAGTAAAGGTAATCCGTGAAAGTCTGAAAGCAGCCACAGATCGTCTAAAATCGTATGCGGATTTGAAACGAAAGGACATTGAATATCAGGTGGGAGATAAAGTGTTCCTTAAAGTTTCGCCTTGGAAAAAGGTACTCAGGTTTGGCCGTAAGGGCAAGTTGAGCCCGAGATTCATTGGGCCGTACGAAATCTCCGAACGAGTTGGTCCGGTTGCGTATAGATTGATTTTGCCCCCTGAGCTTGAAAAGATTCACGACGTCTTTCATGTTTCGATGCTTCGACGCTATCGATCTGATCCATCGCACATAATTAGCCCATCAGAGGTTGAAATTCAAGCCGATATGAGTTATGAAGAAGAGCCGATGCATATCCTAGCTCGTGAAGTGAAGGAGTTGTGAAACAAAAGGGTTCCGTTAGTGAAGGTGTTATGGCTCAAACACGGGATCGAGGAAGCTACTTGGGAAACCGAGAGCTCGATGAAAGAACGATACCCAAACCTATTTACCGGTAAGATTTTCGGGGACGAAAATTTCTTAAATGGGGGAGAGTTGTGACAGCCCAAAATTGACCCTAGTCGGGAAGTGGTTTCGGGACCACAAAACCGAGTCATAAAAATAATTGATTTCCATATTCTATGCTTATTATGTGTGTACATGAGTATGTGGAAGTTTCATTCTCCAATTTTTCCAATTGCATGAGAAATTATTAAATAGGGATTGATATGAGACATGGTGAAAATATGATAGGCTAATTTAAAATGGTCTATTAATGCATGTTGTGAAAATGATGGGTTTGCATGTCAAATTACCCAAAATTTGAGCTAGTGGTTGGCCATGCTATGGGTGGAAACATGTTGGGAACATGTTGGCCTAGTGAGGTATGTAGGAAAAAAATAAAATAAGGGGCATGGGCATAAAATAATGAAAAGGAGTATGATGAATACAAAAAAAAATGTGTGTAGTTGTTTCCCCCCCCCCCCATTGCCGTGAGCTAAAGAAAAGAAAGGAGAAAATTTTTGTTCATCCTTTCTCATCTTCATTTAGCCAAAACTAGAAAGAAAAAAACAAAGAAAAAAAATGCTCATCCTTTGGTTCATCCTTGGCCAAAAATTTTAAGGAGGAAGGAAGAAGAAAGGTTGAAGAGGTTCGGCCATGCATGTAGCTAGGCTAAGGTATGTTTGATGATGTTCCATGAGATGCATGCATGTTTTAGTTGTTAGCTTGAGTTTTACCTAGCCCATGGTCTAAATCTTGCTATGTCATGGAAATGACACTCGGCCATGGATGCATCATTCTTGGTTGATGTTTGATGTTGTGCTGATGAGGCATGAGGATGAGATAAGATTCGGCCTAGGTGGAGTTTGTGTTAATGCCATTGCATGCTAAATATGAAGCTTGTTAATGATGCATGTGATGGTGGCTTGATGATTCTTGAACCTCCTTTTTAGCATTTTTGAGTGAGCACATATGTGCATTGGTTGCTAAATGGAGAAGAATCGGCTAGCAAGTTGTGTGCTAAGGCCGAATATAACTTTTGCATGTTAATAAGCAATGCATGTGTTAAATTGATGGAAAGGGAGAGGATGCTTTACTAGTGTGTATATGTGTGTATTAGCCAAGTTTTGAACTTGAAACAAAAGGGTGTTTAGTCAATACAAGTGACCATACTTGTAGAATGTATTAAGTGTTGAAATCGGCCCCAAAATAGACATGCATATTCGGCCAAGGGGGAAAAATTAGCTAAAATGTTGAGTTTGATTCATGATTCCGTACATATGTGACTTTAATGTCTAATGTATAAATATGGGCTAAGTGCCTTGTGTTCCTCTTTTCGATGCTCAAATGATTAAATCAATTTATTTGTTTAATTAAGCTCAAGAGCAAAGGGGAACTAAATCCGATAAAGGGAAGGAAAAAGTGGTCGAATAGCTATCGGAATCGTTCGACAACACCCGAGGTAAGCTCTTGAGTAAGAGAGCTTAAATTATGATGTGATTAGATCATGTTTTAAGCAAATTAAAATCATGCTCTTTGTGTGGCTATTGAGCCGAATTTGCAAGAATGATAAATGTCTTGTGTTTGAGTTTTGCTAACGAAAATGAAATACGAATGGGCCATGATTTATTGTTAAATGTGCATGGTTATTTGAATGATGTCCGGGCTAAGTCCCGAAGGCTTGTGCTAAGTGACAATATCCGGACTAAGATCCGAAGGCATTTGTGCGAGATACTAATTCCGGGCTAAGCCCGAAGGCATTTGTGCGAGATACTAATTCCGGGCTAAGCCTGAAGGCATTTGTACGAGATACTAATTCCGGGCTAAGCCCGAAGGCATTTGTGCGAGTTACTAAATCCGGGTTAAGTCCCGAAGGCATTTGTGCGAATTACTATAACCGGGCTATGTCCCGAAGGCATTTGAACGAGGAGCTATATCCGGTTAAATTCCGAAGGTACGTGATTTGGGAATGAATGAACTTGCTGTAAAATTTCAGTTAATACTCTCGAAACATCCCAACATTGAGGTATGTTTCGTATGTGCTTGAATTTAGTTGAGCCCTTACAAATAAGTATTCGCTCAGTTGATAAACGAGCTACCGGCCTTTGGCTGAGTTGATCTTTTGTGTATGTACATAAGGGTTGATAATGTGAAGCAAGTACGATATCGTAAATTTGTGCATATGAAATTATCCGTTTAGCTATATGAATGCTATACTTTTGTTGTGCTGGAATTCCTTGCTCAAAACTTACTAAGCATAAATTGCTTACTCCGTTTCATTGCTCCTCTGTTTTATAGATTTGGTTCTCCAGCTATCGGACTCGGGATCTTGAAGTCAAAGTCGCCCACACTATCAAAGCCCCCCCTTTTGGTACAATTTTGGTTGAACTTCGAAATGGCATGTATAGGAGTACCCGTTTGTTGTGGGTCGTGGACCCTTTGGACTTGTATAAATTTTGGATAGCCATGCGAAAATGGCTTATATGTGTTTGAGTATAATGTTATAATCATTTGGTGTGGATATGCTTGACAAGGATTGGCCACGGGGATGGTTAATCACTTTCATAAATTGTGCTATTTATGCAAAAAGGGCTAGTTGAATCATGGAAACCATGAAATAGGTAAAGTCTACCTTAAAGGCAGATGCTGACAGCAGCAGTGATGTAGATTTGGAAAATCACTAAAAATAGTAGGAATGGAATTAAATAGTGAATAAATTATGTAAACAAACCTTGATGAACCTACTTTCATAGGAAAGTAGCGAAACAATCATACGGACAGTATGGTAAGAGATATTCAGGTTCTCGTGAGACAGGGCCAGAACGGTTTCTGGATTTCCTGTTCCGATTGTGGAAATTCATTATAAATTAACCAGAGATAATTAGGAGTCATACCATATATGTATAGATTCCTCTCTGAGTCTAGTTTCTATATAAACAAACGAAATCAGCATTGGAGCCCTGTACAAGGAAATATTGAAGTCGTAATGCGCAAAGGTCAGGGTAGTCAATCCCTGTAACATGGGAGACTTTGACTAATAAACTGTACTAATTGGCCCGACCAAAAATTCTAGAAAAAAATACGTAAATGGGAATATGAGTCTAGTTTCAGGGAAAAATCACGAAACTGATTTTTGAGTTGTGAAACTCAAGATATGATTTTTAAAGCGACTAGTACGCAGATTGCCAGTGTCTAGGAAATATTTTTTATAAGGGGTTTAAAGTCTGTTAACACCTCGTGTTCGACTCCGGTGTCGGTCTCGGGTTCGGGGTGTTATAGAAACAAGCAGTAAGAATGTAGCCAGGGATGCACCGGTTAGACCTGAAGGAAGGGCTCCGGCTAGAACTTATGCTATTAAAGCGCGTGAAGATGCTTCCTCACCTGATGTGATTACCGGTACATTTTCTCTCTATAATGTTAATGTTATTGCTTTGATTGATCCCGGTTCTACTCATTCATATGTGTGCATGAAATTGGTGTCTAGTATGAATATACCTGTTGAGAACACAGAATTTATGATTAGAGTGTCGAATCCGTTAGGCAAACGTGTGACTGTTGATAAAGTATGTAAGAAATGTCCTTTAATGATTCGGGATCATTACTTTCCGGCCGACTTGATATTGTTGCCGTTTGATGAGTTTGATGTTATTTTGGGTATGGATTGGTTGACATTGCATGATGCTAAAATAAATTGCAAAGAAAAGGTTATAGAATTACAGTGTGAAAATGGTGAAACTCTGCGGGTTGAATCAGATAAATCAGAGGCATTGCCTAGTGTGATTTCTTTAATGTCGGCTCAAAGATATCTGAGAAAGGGTTATGAAGCTTATTTGGCGTATGTAATTAATACAAAAGAAGTTGAAAAGAAAGTTGAATCAGTGCCGGTTGTGTGTGAATTTACGGACGTATTTCCAGAAGAATTGTCGGGTTTGCCTCGAGTCAGGGAAGTAGAATTTGTTATTGATTTGATACCGGGAACAGCTCCGATTTCGATTGCTCCGTATAGAATGGCACCAGCAGAGTTGAAGGAATTAAAGTCGCAGTTGCAAGAGTTGACTGATAAAGGTTTTGTGAGACCGAGTTTTTCACCTTGGGGTGCTCCCGTGTTATTTGTGAAAAAGAAGGATGGTTCTATGAGGTTGTGTGTTGATTATCGGCAGTTAAACAAGGTGACAATCAAAAACAAGTATCCGTTGCCAAGAATTGATGATTTGTTTGATCAGCTAAAAGGAGCGACATGGTTTTCAAAGATTGACTTGAGATCTGGGTATTACCAACTGCGGGTAAAGGAGTCGGATGTGCCTAAAACTGCTTTTAGAACAAGGTACGGTCATTATGAATTTTTAGTTATGCCATTCGGGTTGACAAATGCTCCTGCTATGTTTATGGATTTAATGAATCGCATATTTCGGCCATACTTGGACAAATTTGTTGTGGTGTTTATAGATGATATTTTAATTTATTCAAAAGATGAGACAGAGCATGCTGAGCATTTGAGGATAGTTTTGCAAACTTTGAGAGATAAGCAGCTGTATGCTAAGTTTAGTAAAAGTGAATTTTGGCTCCGGGAAGTTGGATTTTTGGGTCATCTTGTTTCAGGTGATGGTATACGGGTTGATCCTAGTAAAATTTCAGCCATTGTTGATTGGAAACCACCGAAAAACGTAACTGAAGTTAGAAGTTTCTTGGGGCTAGCTGGGTATTATCGGCGGTTTGTAAATGGATTTTCTATAATTGCTGCTCCTATGACTAGACTACTCCGAAAGGATGTTAAATTTGAATGGACGGAAGAATGTCAACAGAGTTTTGAAGAATTGAAAAAGTTATTAACTAAAGCACCAGTGTTGGTACAACCCGAATTAGGTAAAGAATTTGTGGTGTATAGTGATGCTTCTCTAAATGGTTTGGGGTGTGTACTCATGCAAGAAGGAAAAGTGGTGGTTTATGCTTCGAGGCAGTTAAAACCTCATGAGAGGAATTATCCTACTCATGATTTGGAATTGGCTGCAGTGGTGTTTGCTTTGAAGATTTGGCGACATTATTTGTATGGTGAAAAGTGCCGAGTATATACCGATCACAAAAGTCTTAAATACTTGATGTCACAAAAAGACTTGAATTTGAGACAGCAAATATGGTTGGAGTTATTGAAAGATTATGAGCTTGTTATTGATTATCATCCGGGAAAAGCGAATGTGGTTGCCGATGCTTTAAGTAGAAAGTTGTTGTTTGCTTTGAGAGTTATGAACACTCAGTTGAAAATGTCAGATGACGGTTCGATTCTAGCAGAGTTAAGAGCAAGACCGATGTTTTTACAAGAGATTTCTGAAACTTAGAAAAATGATCAAGATTTGCTAGCCAAAAGAAAACAGTGTGAAGCTGATACGGGATCAGATTTCAGAATTGGTTCTGATGGGTGCTTAATGTTTAAAGATCAGATTTGTGTACCGAAGAATGAGGAATTGATTCAAAAGATCCTACAGGAAGCACATAGTGGTTATTTCTCGATTCATCCGGGTAGTACGAAAATGTATAATGACTTGAAGAAAATGTATTAGTGGAATGGAATGAAAAGAGATATATCAGAGTTTGTGTCCAAATGCTTAATTTGTCAACAGGTGAAAGCTGAACACCAAGTACCTTCAGGATTACTCCAGCCTATTATGGTTCCTGAATGGAAATGGGATCGGATTACTATGGATTTTGTTTCAGGATTGCCATTGACTCCGGGAAAGAAAGATGCCATCTGGGTAATAGTTGACAGATTAACTAAGTCGGCTCATTTTATCCCGGTACGTACGGATTATTCTCTTAACAAGTTGGCTGAACTGTATATTAGAGAAATTGTTAGATTACACAGAATACCATTATCGATTATTTCAGATAGAGATCCAAGGTTTACCTCGCGGTTTTGGCAAAAGTTGCAAGACGCGTTAGGTACGAAGTTAAATTTCAGTACTGGTTTTCATCCACAAACTGATGGACAATCAGAAAGAATAATTTAGATTCTTGAAGATATGCTTAGATGTTGTGTATTGGAATTTCAAGGAAGTTGGGAAAGATACTTACCGTTGGTGGAATTTGCTTACAATAATAGTTATCAAACGAGCTTGAAAATGGCACCTTATGAAGCATTATATGGTCGTAAGTGTCGAACGCCATTGTATTGGACTGAACTCAAGGAAAATCAGATTTATGGAGTTAATCTAATAAAAGAAACTGAAGAAAAAGTGAAGATAATTCGAGATTGTTTGAAAGCTGCTTCAGATAGACAGAAATCTTATGCAGACCTAAAGCGAAAGGACATTGAATTTCAAGTTGGTGATAAAGTATTTTTAAAGGTGACTCCGTGGAAGAAAGTCCTTAGATTTGGACGGAAGGGCAAATTAAGTCCGCGTTTTGTTGGGCCGTATGAAGTAATTGAAAAAGTTGGACCGGTAGCATATCGGCTAGCATTACCACCTGAATTAGAGAAGATTCATGATGTGTTCCACGTATCTATGTTACGTCGGTATCGTTCGAATCCTTCACATGTAGTTTCACCGACAGAAATTGAACTACAACCAGATATGACCTACGAAGAAGGACCGATTAAGATTTTAGCTCGAGAGGTCAAACAACTAAGGAATAAAAATGTTGCACTTGTGAAGGTGTTGTGGCAAAGGCATGGAGTAGAAGAAGCTACATGGGAATCCGAAGAAACTATGAGAAATCAATACCCACGTCTGTTTACCGGTAAGATTTTCGAGGACGAAAATCCTTAAAGGGGGGAGAGTTGTAATATCCCGAATTAGGGCCTAATCAGAATAGTGGTTTCGTGACCATAAATCTGAGATAGAAATAATTATTTTATAATTATTTTTAGGTTTATGATATGATTGCATGATTGTGTGAAAATTTCGTGATGAAATTCTATGCCTAAAGTGCTTAAATTGAAAGTAGGGACTAAATCGAATAAGTTGCAAAACTTGCATTCTAGAAGTTTTTAGTATGAAATTGTTTTGGAATATTAATGAGGAGGTCTTAAATAGCAATTTGACCAATTTTAAGTTCATGGACAAAATTAGGACATGGAAGGAATTTTTGGAAAGTTTAGTAGTAAGGGTATTTTGGTCATTTAGTTATTAAAATGAATTAAAAACAAAATTAAAAGCCAATTTTTGTCCATCTTCTTCATTAGGCCGAAATTTCAAGGGTTCTCCATAGCTAGGGTTTGTTTCAAGCTTCCAAGCTCCATAGTAAGTGATTCCAAGCCCCGTTTTTAATGATTTTTACGGTTTTGAGATCCCGGTAACTCGATAAAGCTTATGTTAGCAATAATTTAACCTAGGGTTTATATTTGGAAAAATACCCATAGGTGAAATTTGTGTATTTTGATGTTTTATGATAGAATATGAAGTTTTAAATTATGTTAGACAACTTGTACTACTCGATTTTAAGCAAAAATGAGTAAAAGGGCTTAATCGGTAAAAATACCTAATAGTCACAAGTACATGTTAGAGTGAGAATTTGATGTTGCCATAGAAGAGAAAAGTGATCAGCATGTTGTAAAACATAAGAATAAGGAATAAATTTTAATCCCGAGCCTAGGGGCAAAAATGTAAATATGCAAAAGTTTAGGGGTGAAATTGTAATTTTGCCAAAATTTGAGTTAAGGATTAATTTGATAATGTGAGTATTAAATAAGCTAAATGTGTTATTTTAGATCAAGAAAGACGTGGAATTGACCTCAATCGAGGAAAAGAAAAGATTGTGGACTAAATTGCAAAATCTTTGTATTTTGGTACCAAGGTAAGTTCATGTGTAAATAATGTATCATAATGGTTATTTTTAAGTTATTGATGTTAATTATATGTTATGCTGAATTTTATTATGAAATGTATGCTTTGTGGTTAATTTCAAATAATATGTAAATTATGTGAACTACTTGTTAAATATAATTGTTACCGAGTATTGATTTCGGCATTCTACGGAAGACGGCAAGGATAAGTGTTCGAGGAAAAATCCCGTTTGAACCTTAGGAATATATTAGGATACAAGTGACATGTCACTAGGATGATTGAGCATCCGAACTCATTGAGTTGAGTCCGAGTTCACTTATGGATGCGAATGTCCGAACTCGTTGAGTTGAGTCCGAGTTCGTGAGATGCAACTAGGCATCCGAACTCGTTGAGTTGAGTCCGAGTTCACTTATGGATGCGAACGCCTGAGCTCGTTGAGTTGCTTCCGAGTTCGCTTATGGGCGGGTTACATGATTGCTTGATTGCATATATGGCACTTATGTGCAAGTTATCCATGTATCCGAATTATATTCCGATGTGTTCAACGGGTAAAGTTCTACTCAATGGAGGAATATTCGAGATGTAAAGAGAAGTATTGGTGAGTGATGTGAAATGGTTATTTTGGACAGGTATGTATTTAACCCTCGGGTTGAGTATTGATACAACCACGATAAGGTAATAAGATGATGAAAAATGATTAAAAATGTGATATGTGTTTTAGTGATACATGCTAATGTTGATTGGTATGACTGTTTGTTATGTTACTTATTATTTGCATATGAACTTACTAAGCATTTATGCTTACTCCCTTTTTCTTACTCATTGTAGTTTTGGACAAGCCAGCTCAGGAGTCAGGATAGGTCGAAGGCTCAGTCACACTATCCGGAAGACTTTTGGTAATGGCTTGTAAATTTAAGTATGGAATGTATTGCAATATACTTTTTTTGTGTAAATGATCTTATGGTATGGTGATGGAATGGTTGAGGAAATTCTTGATAATGATAAATTATGAAAATATTTAGTTTAGATTATATTTGATGTTAAGGAAAATTATTAAGATACTTAGTGCATAAAAACTCATAAAAGGGATGAAATTTGCCATAAACAGAATACTGCAGCAACACTGACGCGAGTTTAAAAATTTACTAAAAATCATAGAAATTTAACTTGGTGATGGAATACATATAAAATTTAAGCTTATTATGTCTAGTTTCACATGAAACAAATGAAACAGGTAAAGGAATTATATGTTACAAGATATTTGAATTTTAGTGAAACAGGGTCATAGCAGTTTCTGAATCCCCTGTTCCAACTTTAGAAATTCACCATAAATTGTAAAGATATAATTAGGTAGTGTATTTTATATTCTCAGAATACTTATTTAGTCTAGTTTCATTAGAAACAAACCTCATAGTCATATGGATTTTTTTACAGAGAGAAATGTGGTTCGTAGTAAACAGAGGTCAGACCAGTCAAGTCCTGAAACAGGGGTAACTTTAACTAATAAACTGTACTAATTGGCCCAACCAAAAGTTCTATAAAAAAATTAGTAGATAGGTATATGAGTCTAGATTTATGGAAAATTTACGGATCTTGATTTCGAGTTTCGTAACTCGAGATATGATTTTTCTTGTGACTGTGATGCAAGTAGCTTAAAAGCTGTGAATGTAGAAATAAATAATCCAAAGTTCTAAATATGTTAAATTAAGCTTAGTAACACCTCATACTCGACTCCGGCGACGGTCTCGGGCGTGGGGGCGTTACACAGAATACATGGTAGAAATGAAATATTTACATTTCACATTATATCAAGGCATTAGAGATATCATACAATGTCACATTAATTGTGCACTTACTAATCATGTATAATTATTCTCTTGAATTTCATGCATTATTGTTTCATATAATATTTTCACATCATGAACTCATTCCATCACTTTTCAATGTATTCACTCATGCCATTCATACAATGACAATAAGGGATTTTTAATTTAAACAAGCACTGCATTATTATTGACACACGAACTTACCTCAATTCCGAGTACGGCTAATTATTTCGAATTAGTTCTTAACCTCGTTCAACCTCGTTCTAAGCCTGAATCTTATTTTCTTGATCTAACATTAAAAATATAGCTCATTTATTACTCACATTATTCAAGTGGGTCCATAAATCATACTTTTACAAATTTGTATTTTGACCCCTAAACTTTCACGTATTTACACTTTGGCCCCTAGGCTCGTAAAATGATTTTTATTCAATTTCCTTGCATTTTAAGCCTATTCGAATCATTTTCATAACTATAGCAGCCCCCGATTTGCACTAAATCACCCTTTTATGACCAATTTTATAACTTTTGCAAAACGGTCCTTTCGGACGTTTTCATCAAAAATCACTTAGTAAAAGTTATTCCTCTAACCATAAACATGCATAATCTACCATTAAACTTCAAAATATCAGCATGTCACTCATTGGTAAATTTTTAAACATAAACCCTAACTCGAAATAATGGTAGAAATAGGTAAATCGAGTTACCAGGACTTCAAAAATGTAAAGAACATTAAAAACAGGGCTCGAGATCACTTACAAATGAGTATTTTCGGCTAACATAGTATTTTCGGCTGGATGAAGAAGATGGGCATGAATTTTGGCTTATTTTCCCTTTTTATTATTTTAATTACTAAAAGACCAAAATGGCCCTAACTTAAAAATATTCTATTTCATCCATTTCATTCCTATTTTTGTCCAACAAATTAACCAATGGTATAAATACCATACAAGGGCCTCCAATATAAAATTTCAGTATCAATTGGGCATCTCTAGCATGTAGAACTCAACTTTTGCACTTTTACAATTTAGTCCTTTTGACCAAGTTGAGTGCCTAAACGTCAAAAATTTTAAATGAAATTTTCACAAAATCATTCCGTGAAATTATATAACATAAAAATATAATAAAAATGAATTTTCTTACGTCAAATTTGGGGTCCCGAAACCACTATTCTGACTAGGCCCTATTTCGGGATGTTACATTTTGTCTATCAATATTAGTACAATAATTAGATAGAAGCAAGATAACTTGTGAGAGTAGTTGTCAAAGAAATAACTTGAAAACAATAAGATAAAATATGATAATGATAAACTAGGATCCCCAACATGAATATTCAACAGAATACTAAGTGCTCATTAAATTGCAATGAATATCTTACCAAGCTTAACTTCTATATTTAATCTAAGAATTAAGCATGCACATTAACCACAACTTCCGATGATGGTAATGAAGCACTATTAAGAACAAGTGGATTAAATTCCTGTAATCCTCAAGCAACTTCTGTTATCATGCTTGTTAGCTTGAATTGTCACTACAGTTTCCAGTGTCAATGACCGCAATAACACTTCCAGGCTAAAAACATTCAAACCCAAAGATTAAACAGTAGAAGCAAGATTAAATAAAATAACATTTAACCCATAAATTATGTGTAGTTCTGTACAAACATGAAATAGAAAGTAATCACCATAGTTTAGAAAAGCAATATAAAAGAAACAAGTGAAGAATACTATTCCTAGACAATCTCAACTTGAATCATTCTATTCCCTCTTGTGCACACTTAGGGTTCCTTGTTAGGAGCTAATCTGTGTCCCTTTCATGTCGGTTCACCCGTAGGAGACTTAAGCCACCATAGCCAAAAAGCTTCAAGAGATAGGTTGAAGAATATAATACCCCCTAAAAAGCCTTCCCTTTTTTTCTTTTCAAGTGAATATTAATATTTATCCAAATAGCACAGGTGTTCTTTCATCAGAATCATGATGACTCTGTACGTACAAGTTGGTTGTACCAGATTGGACAACTCACACATTTTATTTTCTTATCCGGGTAGCTTTTAGGTGTGGCGATAATTTTGGGTGCCATCTGGAAATACTCATGTAGCTACATTAGTATCGAAACATGACAAAATTAAGGATAAATAGGCTATGATCCACTGAGTTATAAAATGCAATTTAATGATCTGAAAATGCTAAATTATGTGCTAAAGATAACTAAATGGGGACAAATTAACCAATAAGTAGGGAGAATATATATGTTCTTTCTAGTACTATCAGGCATACATATTGAGTCGAACAAATTCACTCTCGTACTCAAATACTATCATCCGTCCTTGTTTCAGCTCAAGAAACTCTCTACATTTCTTATCAAGAAATCTTTGGCTCGCATATTTCTTTCAAAATTCAGTCTAAAAGAATTCCCAGTCTACTCGATCTCTTGGCACAACAGCAACTAATATGTTCAACCATTGATAGGCCGAATCTTTCAACAATGATACAACATATTTCAAATGTTCCACAAGAGTACATAATAATTCATCGAAAACCGTCACCATGTTTTCTAACCGAAAGTAGGCTATTTCGGGATCATCTTCGGTTGTACCTCTGAATTCTTCAACCCCATACTTATAAATTTTATCAATTGCAGGCTTGCTCACTCGTATTGGTTCCAAACCTGGAGGAACTACGGGGATTGGTTGGGGTATAGGTGGGGGTAGTGCTCGTTGAGTCATTGGGTTCATTCACATGAACTCTGTGAACCATTCATTCATCATCTAGAAGAAGGCTTCCTTAGCCTCTCTTCACCGACCCTTAGATATGAGCCGACTTCCACTAGATGCTGCCTCGTGAATGGAAGCTTGTGCATTACTTTCTACTTCATCGGAATCAGCTTGGTTGGATGACATTTTACCTATATGAAAACATAATTTAAATTGAGTCATGAGTTATCACACTATCACATGTTATATAATGGCATGTATTTCTAGACTCGTACATGTTATGTTCAACCTGAGAGTCAACTAAATTGTAGCTCTGATACTGCTAAATGTAACACCTCTAACACGTATTCGTCACCAAAATAGGGTTACAAAGCATTACCATACAAACAAAACATTAAATCATACATTTCAAACATAAAGATGATATAATCCATTCATTCACATACAAAACATCCCTAAATTGAGCCCTCGAAAAATACTGTAGAAAAAATCAGAGACTAAATTGGAAACAATTGGAAAGCTTAAGAAAAAGTTGGAAAATTTGAATTGCAGGGGTCACAAAGTTGAGCCACAAGCCTATGTCTCAGGCCATGTAATAATTGAAATAGGGACACACGATCGTGTCCCAGCCCATGTTTGTGCCTGTGTAACTCTTTGAGTTATGTCACATGGCCAAGCCACACGCCTGTGCACTAGGCTGTGTAACTTTCAAAATAGCCACACACACCCGTGTTCCAGGTGGTGTGCTAGGCCGGGTAACAGCCTAACTTGCATGCAGTAAAATCTACAGGGGACACACGTCTATGTCGCCTGGCCGTGTGTCATACATAGCTGAGTCACACACCTATGTCCCAAGCCAAGTAGACATGAAATTGGCTAAAATCAAGTCATTTCTATCACCAAATCAAGCATGCACCTAAAAGCATTTTGTGCACATGACAAAATCAACAAAACCATACCAAAACATGCATTAAATGACCGTTTCAAAAGATTAATTCCATTCAACCAATATGCCGTACAAGACACCTTAAATGCATTCATTCAACCCTTACTTAAACATATATACATACCATATTTCAATCATCCACGTCAACTCCAATACCTTTCCAAAACATACCCTATCTTGATCATATAGAAACTAATCCATCACAAGCAAAAAGTAAAAAAACGCATGATTGTCTCCAAGGTTTTGAAGCCTTTCTTTCTTTCTTTTTTCCTTGTGATTAACCGTCTTTATTCTTTGGTTAAAAGAATAATTGGAAGGTGGGGTTGCGTGTGTGTTCCAGCTGTATGGTGGGTTTTCCAAGACTTTTTGGCGTACTGCTCGAGAGTGTATGGTGGTTTATACGTGGTTGGTGTTGTGAAGCCCAGGCTGTGCCTGGGAATGGTCGATGGAAACGATACCTATTTTGATGAGCTATCTTGTTGTTTACTGCTATTATCACTCTCTTCCTAAATGGTACATACTTATGCATGATTCTTACATCTTTTCTACATGGTTTTCGTTGGTTCCGATTGGCTTTCATTAATGGTACGTTCTTTCATTGATTTTTTCATAAAATTGTTGATTTGTTTCTGAGTCTTTTGTTGTTTTTCTACAAAAGGTGCATTAATTACATCTATTTTTCTTTTCTTTTTTATCTATATCTTTTTTCTCTTAGTATGTAGGTTTTTAAGGGTTTTTTTCTCTTATTTAAGTTTCCTCTTTTCTTTCTCTTTTAACTCTTATCGATTTTCTATTTTTAGGTTTTTCTATACTTTATGGTCTGGAAAGCTCTTTAGTGTACATTTCTGGTGTTAGGCCTTATCCCTAGCTTTTTACGCTTTTTTTGCCTCATTTATGGAAGTTCTGTACTCAATTATTATTTTGTTTTCTTTACTTCAATTGCCAAAAGGTGTCTGATTTTGGATCCTCGTAATATCTTGGTGAGTTTTTTTAATTTCTTTGGGTTTTTTTGGAATTTTTTGTTGATTCTCTCAGTTGTGTTTCTGCGCAGGACCCTCTATTCCCTCGAGGGGCGACTTCTTGGTCTCCCCGATTTGGAGGTTGCTAGCTTCTTAAATTTTTTGGGTGTTTCCTTTGAGCGCTAAGTATGGTGGAGGATATAAACATGCTCCTGGAAAGGCTTAATTTCTCAGAAGAAGAATCCATAAGATTTTTCAGTTTGAACATGAGCTCAACAAATGTTAAGGGATATGAAGCGTGGGCTGTAGGTAAAATCATGTTCGATGAAAAGGTTAACAGAGATACAATGTATCATGTTCTTAAATCTCTTTCGTTTACAAAGGAATTAACTTTGTGTCATTAAAAGAGGGAGTGATACTGGCTAAGTTCGGAACTATTGAAGACAGAACGAGGATCTTAAACCTCTGTCTCCTTGGTTGTTTTATCAATGTCTTTTTTCCATGTTACCTTTTGTAAAAGGTCAATATCTGGATGTATATGATTTCAACATCGCGCCCTTTTGGTTACAGATATTCAACATTCCCTTCGATTACATGGATTGACAGGTGGCTTTGGCATGAAAGTGGTGGATAACCTAGACAACTACCTTGTCTTGCCTCTCCTTGTTGCTAAAAGAAAGTCTAAGGCTTTTAATGGCATTACTAACTAATTTTCTTGTAGGGCTAATAACTGGTCAAAGAGACTTATTTCCTTTGGTGTAAAGAGATCTTTATAAAATTTGTCCTCCAATCCCTTCTAATTATGCTTTTTCGATTTTCTTAGCTCCTAGGGGTGTGGTGGATTACATGCAATCAAATATTTGTAGAATGTGGTGGTCGAGCAAAAAGAGTGGAAGGTTTTGGGCTATGCTTCTGTGGGAGAAAGTTTACCACCCCAAGGGTATGGGTGGTCTTGGTTTTTAGAACCTCCACCTATCTAACCTGGATCTCCTCGGTAGACAAGTCTGGAGACTCATTTCATTCAAAGGTATTCTAGCTATAAGGTTTTGAGTTCCAAGTATTTCCCTGGGGGTGATATTTTCTAGCCAAAAATAATGGACAAACCATCTTTCACCTAGTCTAGCATTGTTGAGGCTACTAAGGTTCTCAAAGATGGTTTGGTTGGCAGGTGGGAAATGGCACAAGCATCAATATCTGATCAGACAGTTGGGGTTTTGAAGGCTTAAACAACAATGGGCTAAGCCTAGCTATTTCTTACGAGAGAAGACTTAAAGTCTTATAGAATGAAGAAAATAGGAGATGGAAGAAAGTTAGAATGTGTGTGATATATAGAAGCTTCTTGCGACACCAAATCTGTAACCTTCCGATTGGTGATAAGATTAAAGGATAGGGTGGAGTAGTTTCACAACCCCCATGGCTTCTATTACTCTTAATCAGCGTACTCTTGGCTCATGTTGCAGCAAGTGGGTTTTGGTCCCTATAGATTTTTTTGGAAAGAAACTGATAACCCTCCCCAAGATCCATGTCTTCATTTGGTGAATAGGTCATAAGATACTTCTGACGAATGCCAAGATTCCTTTCATTCGAAAAGGGTTTCGACAGGATTGTCCAAGGTACGGTGTTGAAAAAGAAACTCTTATTCAAGCCCTCAAAGATTGCCCAGCAGCGAGGACCATCCTTTCTATTCGTGGCCTAGACAATAGGCTTCTTACAAAATAGTGTAATTGCTGCACCAGCTGGCTGGAGGATGTTGTGTATGTTAGATAAGAAAGCTACTACCGACTTCATAGTAACTCTTTGGAACAGCTGGAACAACCAAAATAATTTTATATTTTGTGCAAAGGAAAATGATGCGTATGTTGTCTGGGAAAGAGCCAAAACCTTAAGCCGCAACTTCTGTATCTACAATTTGGTGAATGACCTTATTATTCCTGCTTGTAAAAAATAGGAGAAATGCTTGAGAGGCTACGCAAAAATTAATTTTGATGTTTCTATTAACAATAGCAAAATAGGCTATGCGTTTCTTATTAGAAATGAGGATGGTTTTGCCATTGGCGGTGGAGGGGGTTTCAAAGAAGAAAATTTTTCAACAGAATGGGCTGAATTATATGCTTTTGAAGAAAGCTTAGATATGGCGCAGTCTCTTAACATTTCTAAAGTGGTTTTTAATATTGACAATGCTAGTCTAGTAAACAGAACGAAGAATCATGGAAGGGATATCACCATTTTAGGGGCGTGCATCAATGAAATTCAAAAAATAATGGATAATTTTCATTCGACTACTATTTGTTGGGCCAACCGTAGTTGGAATATGGTAGCTGACTTTATTTGTAGAATTGCTATTGAAAATTCTTGTAATTGGTCTTTTAATATGGATTATCCTTTGGATATCCATGACTTGGTTATTAGTGATTCAATTTAAATGGAAGTTGACCTTTTGGTCTTTTATGAAAAAAAAAACTATTCATTCACATACCATATTAGCCATCAAAACATGCATCAAACCATAGTTATATTAACACATACTAAATAGGCACCAAATGTACCAAGATGACACAAACCAACCAACATTGCATGATGCCAAAACAACTCATACATGCAAAAATCATCAACCAACATTCAACTAAATCATCAACCAACATTCAACTAACATTAAAAGGCAGTTCCATCTATACACATCATTATAACCTTGGCCAAAACATCAAAAACTACCGATATAATCGTTGGATAGTGTGATAGATCTCCAATGAGCTTCTGATTATCTATAAAACATAGGAAAGAAAATTACATAAGTACGTAATGCTTAGTAAGTTCTTAAAACATGAACATAACTTACCATTTCAATACATAACATTAAGATTAAGCATAACATAATCCAACCACAAGCTTGGCACAAGCCTAAGCACCATCAACAACATACTTCTTTTGAATGCATCATTTTAATAAACATAAACATACTTCCATTGAAGCTTTCCATTTCAATCCTTTTCATGATTTCATGATATAATTCATTTGAACACTTACCGTTCCTTTCCTTTTCATACCTGTTTAACCATTTAGAATATCATCGGATATTTGAGAAAGCTCATACGAAGTGCGCTAAACATATAACTGTAACCTTTCCTTTACATATTGCTCACACGAGCTGTGAAAAGGGCCTGCTCACACTAGTTGTGGGTTAAAATGTAAGCTACATGATGCTGCTTGTAACACCCCGAACCCGAGACCGACACCGGAGTCGGACACGAGATGTTAACAAACTTTGAAAAATTTTTCCAGACACTGCCCAGTCTGAGTACTAGTCGCTTCAAAAATCATATCTTGAGTTTCACAACTCGAAAATCAGTTTTGTGATTTTTCCCTGAAACTAGACTCATGTCCCCACCTATGTATTTTTTTCTAGAATTTTTGGTCGGGCCAATTAGTACAGTTTATTAGTAAAAGTCTCCCATGTTACAGGGGTCGACTACACTGACCTTTTCCCATTACGACTTGGATATCTCTCTCCACAGAGCTTCAATACTGATGCCGTTTGTTTCTATGGAAACTAGACTCAGAAAGGAATCTATACATATATGGTATGACTCCTAATTATCTCTGGTTAATTTATAATCAATTTTCAAAGTCGGAACAAGGAATCCAGAACCCGTTCTGACCCTGTCTCACGAGAACCTGAATATCTCTTAACATACTGTCCATATGATTGTTTCGTTACTTTCCTATGAAAGTAGATTCTTCAAGGTTTGTTTACATAATTTATTCACTATTTAATTCCATTCCTACTATTTTTAGTGATTTTCCAAATCTACGTCACTGATGCTGTCAGCATCTACCTTTAAGGTAGGTTTTACCTATTTCATGGTTCAACTAGCCCTTTTTGCATAAATGGCACAATTTATGAAAGTGATTAACCATCCCCGTGGCCAATCCTTGTCAAGCGTATCCACACCAAATGATTATAACATTATACTCAAACACATATAAGCCATTTTCGCATGGCTATCCAAAACTTATACATCACATAAAGTACTCGAAAAACAACAATGGGTCGTCCTATACATGCCATATCAAAAATCAACCAAAAGAGTACCCAAAAGAGCCTTTGATAGTGTGGGCGACTTCGACTTCAAGATCCCGAGTCCGATAGCTGGAGAACCAAAAATCTATAAAACAGAGGAGCAGTGTAACGAGTAAGCAATTTATGCTTAGTAAGTTTTGAGCAAGGAATTCCAGCATAAACAAAGAATAACACACATTTAGCTAAACGGAATATTTCATAATACGCAATTTACCGATATCAAACTTGCTTCACAACATTAACAACCCTTATGTACATACACAATAGACTAACTTAGCCGAAGGCCGGTAGCTCGTTTATCAACTGAGCGAACATTTATTTGTAAGGGCTCGATTAAATTCAACACATACTTAACATATCCCCATATTGGGATGTTTTTCGAGTATTCGCTGGAATTTTACAGCAAGCTCATTCATTACCAAATCACGTACCTTCGGGATTTAACCGGGTATAGCTCCTCGTTCAAATGCCTTCGGGACATAGCCCGGTTTTAGTAGCTCACACAATGCCTTCGGGACTTAACCCGGATTTAATAACTCGCACGAATGCCTTCGGGACTTAACCCGGATTTAATATCTCGCACGAATGCCTTCGGGACTTAACCCGGATTTAATATCTCGCACAAAGGCCTTCGGGACTTAACCCGGAATTAATAACTCGCACAAATGCCTTCGGATCTTAATCCGGATATAGTCACTTAGCACAAAGCCTTCGGGACTTAGCCCGGACAGCATTCAATTAATCATGCACATCTAACAATAATTCATGGCACATTCGTATTTCTTTTTCATTAGCAAAACTCAAACACAAGGTACATACCATCCTTGCACATTCGGCTCAATAGCCACACATAGAGCATGATTTTAATTTGCTTAAAACATGATTTAATCACATCGTAATTTAAGCTCTCTTACTCAAGAACTTACCTCGGGTGTTGTCGAACGATCCCGCTAACTATTCGACCACTTTTTCCTTCCCTTTATCGGATTTATTTCCCCTTTGCTCTTGAGCTTAATTAAACAAATAAATTGATTTCATCATTTAGGCATCAAAAAGATGAACACAAGGCACTTAGCCCATATTTATACATTAGACATTAAAGTCTCATACATGCAAAAATCATGCATCAACACAACATATTAGCTAATTTCTTTCCCCTTGGCCGAATATGCATGTCTATTTTTGGGGTCGATTTCAACACTTAATACACACATATACACACTAGTAAAGCATCCTCCCCCTTTTCATCAATTTAACACATGCATTGCTCATTAACATGCAAAGTTACATTCGGCCTTAGCACACATCTTGCTAGCCGATTCTTCTCCATTTAGCAACCAATGCACATATGTGCTCACACAAAAATGCTAAAAAGGAGGTTCAAGAACCATCAAGCCATCATCACATGCATCATTAACAAGCTTCATATTTTGCATGCAATGGCATTAACACAACCTCCACCTAGGCCGAATCTTAACTCATCCTCATGCCTCATCACCACAATATCAAACACCAACCAAGAATGATGCATCCATGGTCAAGTGCCATTTCCATCACATAGCAAGATTTAGACCATGGGCTAGGTAGAACTCAAGCTAACAACTAAAACATGCATGCATCTCATGGAACATCATCAAACATACCTTAGCCTAGCTACATGCATGGCCGAATCTCTTCACCTTTCTTCTTCTTTCCTCCTTAAAATTTTTGGCCAAGGATGAACCAAAGGATGAGAAAATTTTTTCTTTGTTTTTCTTTCTAATTTAGGCAAGTATGAAGATGAGAAAAGGATGAACAAAAATTCTCTCCATTCTTTTCTTTAGCTCACGGCAATGGGGGGGGACAAACAACTACACACACATTTTTTTTTGTATTCACCATACTCCTTTTCATTATTTTATGCCCATGCCCCTTATTTTATTTGTTTTATCCCAACATTTTATGACACAAATTAACATATTTTATTTGTGCCATACTTATGCCATAATTTCCATAAAAAAATTGCACAATTGTTCATCATGCCCATCATGGCCGGCCACTACTAGTAGGGGGGAATTTGACATGCAAGTCCCCCCTTTGTCCACATGCACTAATAGGTCCTCACACATTGACCTATCACATTTTAGAATTTTCTCACATAAGTCCTATTGACTAAATTCAAATGAAATCAACCAAATTGAAGCTTGAAATTTTCACACATTCATAATCACATATTCTAGACAATAAGTATCACATTCAAACATTTTGGTGACTCGGTTTAACGGTCCCGAAACCACTTCCCGACTAGGGTCAACTTTGGGCTATCACAACTCTCCCCCACTTAAGAAATTTTCGTCCCCGAAAATCTTACCGGTAAATAGGTTTGGGTATCGTTCTTTCATCGAGCTCTCGGTCTCCCAAGTAGTTTCCTCGATCCCGTGTTTGAGCCATAACACCTTTACTAGCGGAACTCTTTTGTTTCGCAACTCCTTCACTTCACGAGCTGGGATACGCATCGGTTCTTCTTCATAGCTCATGTCGACTTGAATTTCAACCTCTGATGGGCTAATTATGTGCGATGGATCAGATCGATAGCGTCGAAGCATCGAAACATGAAAGACGTCATGAATCTTTTCAAGCTCCGGGGGTAAAATCAATCTGTACGCAACCGGACCAACTCGTTCGGAGATTTCGTACGGCCCAATGAATCTTGGGCTCAACTTGCCCTTACGGCCGAACCTGAGTGTCTTTTTCCAAGGTGAAACCTTAAGGAACACTTTGTCTCCCACCTGATACTCGATGTCTTTTCGTTTCAAATCTGCGTACGACTTCTGACGATCCGTGGCTACCTTTAGACTTTCACGGATTACCTTTACTTTTTGTTCAGCATCTTTAATCAAATCAACTCCGAAAATTTTACTTTCACCGAGCTCGGTCCAAAACAATGGTGTACGGCATTTACGACCGTACAAAGCCTCGTAAGGTGCCATCTTAATACTTGATTGAAAACTATTGTTGTAAGCGAATTCAATCAAAGGTAAATACCGTTCCCATGAACTACTGAACTCGAGGATGCAACATCTCAACATATCCTCAAGTATCTGAATTATCCGCTCGGATTGACCATCGGTTTGGGGGTGAAAAGCAGTACTAAAATGTAGCTTGGTACCCAGAGCTTCTTGCAATTTCTTCCAGAATCGTGAGGTGAATCTCGGATCTCTATCCGACACGATAGAAACAGGTACCCCGTGTAATCTCACAATTTGATAAATGTACAGTTCAGCTAGTTTATCCAATGAAAAATCCGTACGTACGGGGATGAAATGAGCCGACTTAGTCAGTCTATCAACAACAACCCATATCGCATCCTTCTTACTTGCTGACAAGGGCAGTCCAGACACAAAGTCCATTGTGACTCGATCCCACTTCCACTCGGGTATCATGATTGGCTGGAGTAATCCTGAAGGCACTTGATGTTCCGCTTTCACTTGTTGACATATTAAACATCTCGAAACAAAGTCGGAGATGTCCCGTTTCATACCATGCCACCAAAATTGACGTTTCAAATCGTTGTACATTTTCGTACTCCCCGGGTGAATTGACATTCGGCTACAATGGGCTTCGTTCAGAATCATCGAAATGAGTTCCGAATTCCTTGGAACACAAAAACGATTTCTGAACCTCAAACAATCATCATCATCAATTTGAAACTCCGATTCCTCGTTCGGAACACACTTAGCCCGTTTTGCAACCAATTCATCATCGACTTTCTGAGCTTCACGAATTTGGTGAGTCAATAATGGTTTAGCTTTTAATTTAGCTAATAACACATTGTCTGGTAGAACAGACAAATGCACGTTCATCGCTCGTAAAGCAAACAATGACTTCCGGCTTAAGGCGTCCGCAACCACGTTAGCCTTTCCCGGATGGTAATCAATGACAAGCTCGTAATCTTTCAACAACTCAAGCCAACGTCTTTGTCGCAGATTCAAGTCTCGTTGAGTCATCAAATATTTGAGACTTTTGTGATCCGAAAATACATGGCACTTCTCACCAAACAGATAATGTCGCCATATTTTTAAAGCAAACACGATGGCAGCTAGTTCGAGATCATGGGTCGGATAATTCCTCTCGTGTGGCTTCAATTGTCTCGACGCATAGGCCACGACTCGACCTTCTTGCATCAATACGCAACCCAACCCAAGTAGGGATGCGTCACTATAAATGACAAACTCTTTACCTGATTCGGGTTGCACCAAAATTGGAGCTTCAGTCAAATGAGTTTTCAGTTGGTCGAAACTTTTCTGACATTTCTCCGTCCACTCGAACTTAACATCCTTTTGAAGTAGCTTCGTCATTGGTGTGGCTATCATCGAGAAACCTTTCACAAATCGTCGGTAATAGTCGGCGAGCCCCAAAAAGCTCCGAACTTCAGTAATATTTCTCGGAGGTTTCCAGTCAAGTATGGCTGAAATTTTGTTCGGGTCAACTCGAATACCCGACGCGGATACCACATGACCCAAGAAGCTAACCTCTCTTAACCAGAACTCACACTTACTGAACTTAGCATATAACTGCTTATCCCGCAAAATTTGCAGCACTAGCCTCAGATGCTCAGCATGTTCGGTCTCATCTCTTGAATAGACCAAAATGTCATCAATGAACACAACTACGAACTGATCCAAATACGGTCTGAAGATCCGATTCATCAAATCCATAAATACTGCAGGGGCATTAGTGAGCCCAAACGGCATCACTAAGAATTCGTAGTGACCATATCTCGTTCTGAAAGCAGTTTTAGGAATATCTGAATCTCGAATTCGCAACTGATAGTAGCCCGATCTCAAATCTATTTTTGAGAACACTGAGGCTCCCTTCAGTTGGTCGAACAAATCATCGATGCGCGGCAATGGATATTTGTTCTTTATCGTCACTTTATTCAGCTGACGATAGTCAATGCACAACCTCATGGTTCCGTCATTCTTTTTCACGAACAATACTGGTGCACCCCAAGGTGAGAAACTTGGTCGAGCGAAACCTCTATCCGTCAGTTCTTGCAACTGAGCTTTCAACTCCTTTAACTCGGTTGGTGCCATACGATACGGAGCTATCGAAATCGGCGTAGTCCCAGGTACAAGCTCAATACCAAACTCTACCTCCCGAACAGGTGGTAAACCCGGTAATTCTTCCGGAAAAACATCCGGGTATTCACAAGCCACCAGCACAGATTCGGGTTTCTTTTCTAATTCTTTGTCACCAAGTACATACGCAAGGTATGCTTCGCACCCTTTTCTTACATATTTCTGTGCCAACATTGCTGATATTACAGCTGGCATCCCCTCCAAGTCCGCAGACTCAATTCGGACTACTTCGTTATTTGCGCACCTCAAATCAATAGTCTTGCTCTTGCAATTCACAATCGCATCATGCGCGGTCAACCGGTAATAACATCAGGCGAAGAAGCATCCTCGCGGGCACGTATAGTATAAGCTCTAGCAGACGCACGAGCTTCGGATCTGGTTATATCATCTCTAGATCCTCTCTGACCACCACCATCATTGCCCGCATTTCCAGATGGTCTACCCCGAGCAGTGGTAGAACCCGGTCTCCCACTCTGATTTGCATTCTGTCCCGACAACCTCGGGCAATCTTTAATGAAGTGGTCAACTGATCCGCATTTCTAACAGGAGCGGTCAGGAAATCTACAACTCCCCGAATGCCATTTACCGCAATATCGGCATTTCGTTCTGTCTCGACGTTCATTCCCAACACTGGCGACCGAAGTGCCTCGTGTACCCACAGGGGGTCGATCACGATCTCGTCTAAAAAGGCCCGAAGTGCCTCTAAACTGGCCCGCATCATCTCGAAATCTCTTCTATGCCTGTTGAAGAGACCTTCCCGAGGATCTTTTACGAAACTCTCCAGTTCCCTCATCAACTCTTTGCTTTTCTTTTCTAAGCTCTTCGGCTTTACAAGCTCGTTCAACAAGTACCACGAACTCTCGTATTTCAAGAACGCCAACGAACATTTTTATATCTTCATTCAGCCCATCCTTGAAGCGTTTACACATAATAGCTTCGGACGAAACACATTCCCGAGCGTATTTGCTAAGTCTAACAAATTTTCGCTCGTAATCAGTAACCGACATGGAGCCTTGCTTAAGCTCAAGAAATTCCTTCCGTTTTTGATCAACAAATCTCTGACTGATATACTTTTTCCGAAACTCAGTTTGGAAAAACTCCCAAGTTACTTGCTCTCGGGGCACAACAGAAGTCAGAGTACTCCACCAATAGTAGGCAGAATCACGTAGCAAGGAGATAGCACACTTTAGGCATTCATCGGGTGTACAAGATAGCTCATCGAGTACCCGGATAGTGTTGTCCAGCCAAAATTCAGCTTGCTCGGCATCATCGCTATCCATAGCCTTAAATTCAGTAGCCCCATGTTTTCGGATTCTGTCAACTGGGGGCTTATTTGACCTTATTTGGTCCGTTACCGGTGGTATTGTAGGTGCGGGGGTAGTATTTGTCGGGAATGGAGGTTGTGGAACAGCCCTATTAGTTCGAATGTATTGGTTGAACCAATCATTCATCACGCTATAGAATGCTTGTCTAGCTTCATCATTTGGATTACTAGCATTAGGTTGAGAGTCTGCCGGCACTGTCCCTTGTGCGGGAGCAGGCGTTACACTCTCAAGATCATCAACTACCTCTCGGTCACGATCGGGATCCATTACTATAAACACATTTACAATTGTCAGAAATCACCACACTATCAAGTAATCACATAAAATGGCATGTATAGCTAGACCCAACACATTACGGTAGTCCTAGAATCGACTAAACCGTAGCTCTGATACCAATTTAATGTAACACCCCGAACCCGAGACCGACACCGGAGTCGGACACGAGATGTTAACAAACTTTGAAAAATTTTTCCAGACACTGCCCAGTCTGAGTACTAGTCGCTTCAAAAATCATATCTTGAGTTTCACAACTCAAAAATCAGTTTTGTGATTTTTCCCTGAAACTAGACTCATGTCCCCACCTATGTATTTTTTTCTACAATTTTTGGTCAGGCCAATTAGTACAGTTTATTAGTCAAAGTCTCCCATGTTACAGGGGTCGACTACACTGACCTTTTCCCATTACGACTTGGATATCTCTCTCCACAGAGCTTCAATACTGATGCCGTTTGTTTCTATGGAAACTAGACTCAGAGAGGAATCTATACATATATGGTATGACTCCTAATTATCTCTGGTTAATTTATAATCAATTTCCAAAGTCGGAACAAGGAATCCAGAACCCGTTCTGACCCTGTCTCGCGAGAACCTGAATATCTCTTAACATACTGTCCATATGATTGTTTCGTTACTTTCCTATGAAAGTAGATTCTTCAAGGTTTGTTTACATAATTTATTCACTATTTAATTCCATTCCTACTATTTTTAGTGATTTTCCAAATCTACGTCACTGATGCTGTCAGCATCTACCTTTAAGGTAGGTTTTACCTATTTCATGGTTCAACTAGCCCTTTTTGCATAAATGGCACAATTTATGAAAGTGATTAACCATCCCCGTGGCCAATCCTTGTCAAGCATATCCACACCAAATGATTATAACATTATACTCAAACACATATAAGCCATTTTCGCATGGCTATCCAAAACTTATACATCACATAAAGTACTCGAAAAACAACAATGGGTCGTCCTATACATGCCATATCAAAAATCAACCAAAAGAGTACCCAAAAGAGCCTTTGATAGTGTGGGCGACTTCGACTTCAAGATCCCGAGTCCGATAGCTGGAGAACCAAAAATCTATAAAACAGAGGAGCAGTGTAACGAGTAAGCAATTTATGCTTAGTAAGTTTTGAGCAAGGAATTCCAGCATAAACAAAGAATAACACACATTTAGCTAAACGGAATATTTCATAATACGCAATTTACCGATATCAAACTTGCTTCACAACATTAACAACCCTTATGTACATACACAATAGACTAACTTAGCCGAAGGCCGGTAGCTCGTTTATCAACTGAGCGAACATTTATTTGTAAGGGCTCGATTAAATTCAACACATACTTAACATATCCCCATATTGGGATGTTTTTCGAGTATTCGTTGGAATTTTACAGCAAGCTCATTCATTACCAAATCACGTACCTTCGGGATTTAACCGGGTATAGCTCCTCATTCAAATGCCTTCGGGACATAGCCCGGTTTTAGTAGCTCACACAATGCCTTCGGGACTTAACCCGGATTTAATAACTCGCACGAATGCCTTCGGGACTTAACCCGGATTTAATATCTCGCACGAATGCCTTCGGGACTTAACCCGGATTTAATATCTCGCACAAAGGCCTTCGGGACTTAACCCGGAATTAATAACTCGCACAAATGCCTTCGGATCTTAGTCTGGATATAGTCACTTAGCACAAAGCCTTCGGGACTTAGCCCGGACAGCATTCAATTAATCATGCACATCTAACAATAATTCATGGCACATTCGTATTTCTTTTTCATTAGCAAAACTCAAACACAAGGTACATACCATCCTTGCACATTCGGCTCAATAGCCACACATAGAGCATGATTTTAATTTGCTTAAAACATGATTTAATCACATCGTAATTTAAGCTCTCTTACTCAAGAACTTACCTCGGGTGTTGTCGAACGATCCCGCTAACTATTCGACCACTTTTTCCTTCACTTTATCGGATTTATTTCCCCTTTGCTCTTGAGCTTAATTAAACAAATAAATTGATTTCATCATTTAGGCATCAAAAAGATGAACACAAGGCACTTAGCCCATATTTATACATTAGACATTAAAGTCTCATACATGCAAAAATCATGCATCAACACAACATATTAGCTAATTTCTTTCCCCTTGGTCGAATATGCATGTCTATTTTTGGGGTCGATTTCAACACTTAATACACACATATACACACTAGTAAAGCATCCTCCCCCTTTTCATCAATTTAACACATGCATTGCTCATTAACATGCAAAGTTACATTCGGCCTTAGCACACATCTTGCTAGCCGATTCTTCTCCATTTAGCAACCAATGCACATATGTGCTCACACAAAAATGCTAAAAAGGAGGTTCAAGAATCATCAAGCCATCATCACATGCATCATTAACAAGCTTCATATTTTGCATGCAATGACATTAACACAACCTCCACCTAGGCCGAATCTTAACTCATCCTCATGCCTCATCACCACAACATCAAACACCAACCAAGAATGATGCATCCATGGTCAAGTGCCATTTCCATCACATAGCAAGATTTAGACCATGGGCTAGGTAGAACTCAAGCTAACAACTAAAACATGCATGCATCTCATGGAACATCATCAAACATACCTTAGCCTAGCTACATGCATGGCCGAATCTCTTCACCTTTCTTCTTCTTTCCTCCTTAAAATTTTTGGCCAAGGATGAACCAAAGGATGAGAAAATTTTTTCTTTGTTTTTCTTTCTAATTTAGGCAAGTATGAAGATGAGAAAAGGATGAACAAAAATTCTCTCCATTCTTTTCTTTAGCTCACGGCAATGGGGGGGACAAACAACTACACACACATTTTTTTTTTGTATTCACCATACTCCTTTTCATTATTTTATGCCCATGCCCCTTATTTTATTTGTTTTATCCCAACATTTTATGACACAAATTAACATATTTTATTTGTGCCATACTTATGCCATAATTTCCATAAAAAAAATTGCACAATTGTTCATCATGCCCATCATGGCCGGCCACTACTAGTAGGGGGGAATTTGACATGCAAGTCCCCCCTTTGTCCACATGCACTAATAGGTCCTCACACATTGACCTATCACATTTTTGAATTTTCTCACATAAGTCCTATTGACTAAATTCACATGAAATCAACCAAATTGAAGCTTGAAATTTTCACACATTCATAATCACATATTCTAGACAATAAGTATCACATTCAAACATTTCGGTGACTCGATTTAATGGTCCCGAAACCACTTCCCGACTAGGGTCAACTTTGGGCTGTCACACTGCTCACATGAGCTCTGGAGTATCCATAACAAATGCAGGACCTAAGTGATCAGTAGGATATTTAAAACCAGCACCTGAAACATGAAAACCCTAATGACATGTCATTTGTATCCTACTAATTCCTTAGGTTAAAACGGGACTCGATAACCATCCTGACATTATTGTATATACATCATTTAGTTATATAGAAAATAGCACATTAAAATGTTATTTAATCATACGAACTTACCTCGACAAACAATGCGTAAAAATGTAGTCAACAAATCCGAAGCTTTAGCTTTTCCCAGATCTAAGTTCGTATATGGTCTATCTTGATCTAAATAGAAAAATTCAATTCATTTAACACTTTTATTATTCAATTCTATCCATATTTCATATTTTAAAAATTTATAATTTTGCCCCTAGCATTTTAACTTTTTGCAACTTAGTCCTTAAGCTCGTAAAGTGAAATCTAAGCATTTTCATCCTCATTTCATGTTAGCAAAATTCACTAGGGACCTATATCAACTCATACAAATCAGCATTTGACAAAATTACTTGTACAACCCGATTTTGGGTCTAGTTGGAACAGTGGTTTCGGGACCACAAATCTGACATAGTAAAATTCATTTTTATTATATTTTTATGGTATAAAATTTTATGGAATTGTTTTATGAAAATTTCGTTAGAAAATTTTGATGTTTGGGCACTCAATTTAGTCAAAAGGACTAAATCGTAAAAAGTGCAAAAGTTGAGTTCTATATGCTAGAGGTGCCCAATTGTTATGAAATTTTAAATTGGAGGTCCTTAAATGATAATTAGACCATTGGTTAATTTTTTGGTCAAAAATGGATATGAAATAGGTGACATAGAATATTTTTAAGTTAGCGGCTTTTTGGTCATTTAGTAATTAAATGACTAAATAAACAAAATAAAAGCCAAAATTTGCTCATCTTCAACCCTTTGGCTGAATGTTTGAATACCACCATGGCTAGGGTTTTGTTAAAGCTTTCCAAGCTCCATAGTAAGTCCGTTCTTGCCCCGTTTTTAATGATTTTCACGTTTTTGAAATCTTTGTAACATGATCTACCTATTTCTACCATTTATTTGAGTCATGATGAAGGTTTAGGGTTTCAACCATGTTATAAATTTGTGTATTTTGACGTTTAATGGTAGATTATGCATGTTTATGGTTGGAGAAACAATTTTTGCTAAGTGATTTTCGGTGAAAATGCCTAAAAAGACTAAATTGTAAAAGTTATAAAATATGTAGTAAAAGTGTGTTTTAATAAAAATTGTGGGCTGTTATAGTTATGAAAATGGTTCGGATAGGCTTAAGGTACAAAGAAATTGAATGAAAATTATTTTACGAGCCTAGGGCCTAAAATGTAAATATGTCAAACTTTAAGGGTAAAAACATAATTTTTTCATAATATGATTTTTGGGTCACATTGAATAATGTGACTAATAAGTGAGCTAAATTTGATATTATAGATCAAGAAAAACGAGATTCGGGCCTAGAACGAGGGAAAAATAAGTATTTGATGGTTAAGTCATTTTCACCATTTTTGGTATCGAGGTAAGTTTGTATGTGAATAATGCAATGCTATGTTTATGTTTCAAATTGCTTTAGTTTTATATGATTTATATTATTGATATTATGAGCAAGTTTGATAATGCCAATATAACGAAGAAGTCTCGGTTAAACTTTAGGAATAGATAGGATACAAATGTCATGACATTAGGGTTATGTGTGATTACGTGTAAGGCCATATCTGGGATATGGCATTGATATGTGATTTCATGTAAGACCATGTCTGGGACATGCATCAATACGAGACATCGTGTAAGACCATAGTTGGGCTATCGGCATCGATATGTGATCCCATGTAAGACCATATCTGGGATATGGCATTGGCATCTTACTATGTGTATGAGGTTTCCCGGGTATCCTTTAGTATTCCAAGTTGTTCAACGGGTAATTCAATTATTATGTCAAAGATCTGAAAAAATATGACTACGTTACGAGGTCATACAAGTATATACGTAAAGTTTATAAGCATTGGCTTCATGATATTATGAGTTCATGATCACTATGAAAGTAACCTTAATTTAATCTTGTGAATAAGTATTTATGTTGATGATGTGTAAATTCATGGCAAATTCAGTTGAGAATCATGTGTTAGGCTTTTGAGCCATATCAAATTGAGAGATAAGATGTTTAGTTCACTTGATTTGTGATTCATTAGATATGTGTAAAAAAAATGAAAGATTTTCATAATTGCCTATTAAAATGGTTATGAAAATATGTGAAGTTAAGAGTTTAAATCATTGAAAGAAGTTAAGTTTTCGACTTGAAAATATGAATACGCATAATTAATGTGCATGTTACTATAAGGCTTGAAATGATTTGTTAATGATTATTATGGTATGTTATATTGGAGAGGTTACAATTGTTTGGAAAATGTTAAGATGTAATAAATTATGCTTATAAATTGAAGGGGGTAAGCATTGTGATTGAGTAAGTTATGCCTATGAAGATTTAATGACATTTATGTTGTGTTATGTTATGTTAGTGGTATGACAAATGTATGACTATTGTTACTTATTATTTGCATACAAACTTACTAAGCTTTGTAGCTTACTCCCTTCCTTTCCCATGTATTATAAGATTATTTAGCTAGCTCGGGTTGAAGATCACCGAAGATCCTATCACACTATCAAGCTATCACTACGGGTATTGATGAATTATAGTAGTTTGAGTCTATGGCATGTATAGGGACTTGGTCTTTTGGTTATATTTGTTATTATTAATGTGGCCAAATATGTTGGCCTATAATGAATTATTGCTCAAATTGTACATAGCCACTACTGATGGCTTATATTGATTACAAGTTTATTCATGTGTTAATGCCCTCTTGTGGATGTGATGTTAATATGATTTTAATGGGCTAAGTATGATGTTTTAAGTATGATGAATGATGACATGAGAATGACATATTATTGTCTTAGTTGTGAGTGTTTGGTTGCCTAAGTATGTTATGTTTTGTGCCTTTGAATTGATATGAGTGCATGTGTGAAAAAGGGTGGCAAATAGCTTGGTAAATAGCCTTGTATTTGTCCACAAGGTCTGCCACATGGCCATGTGATCTGGCCATATGTCCCCTGCGCCTTAATTGATGCAAAATAGAATGCTCGTATCGAGCACATGAGCAGAGACACGGGTGTATGTCTTAACTGTGTGAAGGACACGGCCTAAGCACACGGGTGTATGACTTGGCCATGTGACCTTAATTTGTTGATGACATCATAAACAGAGCGTTTCACAGGTTAGGGACACGGGCGTGTGTGACCAGATAGCCTTCCCACACAGGCATGTCCTAAACCACACGAGTGTGTGACCTGAAACTTGTGAAATTCGATTGAAGAAGGTGATATAAAGATGATATCTCTTTTCCTTTCTTTTGTTTTTATGATTTATTTACTATTTTACCAATTTTCCCTTTAAAAACATTAATAATTTCAATAAAACCATGTCCATAAATATCCACTATCAATTTAATTGGTCTAATTACCATCTAAGTCCTTTATTGTAAGGTTTCATAGCTATTTGAAAACTTTAACTAATAGAGTTTTAGTTTTGCAACTTTTACGATTTAGTCCTTTTCACTTAATTAAGCATGCAAACTTCAAAATTTCTTAATGAAATTTTAATATGACGCTACTAGCATTCCATAAACATTAAAATAATAATAATGTATTAATTTACTCATCAGATTTGTGGTCCCAAAACCTCTGTTCTGATTTCACTGAAAATGAGTTGTTACAATCTTGGTTTTAAATTATGAATTTGTAAACTTAGTTGTAAATTAGGACTATTTTGTAAAGAAATTTTTGTTAGTTTTGAGTTTAGGGAATAAAATAAAATTAAGTAAAGTTTAGCATGAAAATTCTATAATTTTTAAGTTGTTGAGGGCTAATTATGGTTGTAATAAGTTTGGTTTTGTGTATTGGGGTTTAAATGTGAATATTTTAATAGTTTTGGTTTTAGGGACTAAATTGTATGAGGTGTAAAAGTTTAGGGAACATTTATAAAATGAATATTATAAGTCATTTGTATAAAAATGAGTATGGTAATGTATTTGAATTTGATAAATTAAATTTATTTATATATAGATCAAGAATTGAACCATACGGAAGATAACTAAAGAAAAGGAAAGATCACAGATTAATCCTTATGAATTAACCGTTAGGTGAATTAATAGGTAAGCTCATAGTATAGATATATTTATATTTGTATTTGGTGTTGTCATGACCTTGTTAATTAAATTGAGGTTGAAATGTTAAGGTTGGGTTGAGATTGCTATTTGTTAAAATTAGTTGAAAGGTGAGTAAGACTTATTTGTAAAGTGATGAACATATACAAAATAATAGTTATATATATGCTTTTGAAAAGAACATGATTGATTTACAGCATGTGTATGGATATTCTAGAAGTTCCTTTAAATGAAAAATGTTATGAAGTTTGTTAAATGCCAGTTTGAACATAGTAAATGATTAAGATACAATTGGAATGCCAATAACATTAGAACGCGAACTTGTATGGGTCTGCACTTCAGTGCCTTTGAATAGCATTTCAATGCTCTCTATTGTGGTATAGTTACTTGAGTATTAGACTCATGTTTTTATTGTTCATCATGTTAGAAAGAAATAAGATTAATTATCAAAAAGATGAATGGAACTAAATGGATATATAGAAATTATTTTTTATTGAGTAAACATGATTTATCTTGATAGAATGTGTAAAAGTATATATATTTCATGATCCTGATTGAATTTACGGTGAATATGATTTATATGATGATTTGATCTTATGCAAATCTCACCTATTTTGAAAATTGAATATCAGGTTACTTTAAGTTAAGTTGTTAAATTCAGTTACTTGACTGAGGTAAGTCGGTTTAGTTTAGCTATGGACTTATGAAGCTATATAAGCTTACTCTATTTATTTTTATGTTTCCTGTAGTTATCATTTTGTGAAACTTTTCGGATGGATCAACTTTAAGGCTCACACTATCAAGCCCCTATCTTGGTAGATTTTGACTCGTTAGTCTGATTTTTTGACATTTATATAGAGTTGTGGAATTGGTAAAAATTGAAGTTCTAGTTGGAATTGTAATGTGTTTAAGTTGGCATGTAATGTGTTGAATTTCATGTTTTTATGGTAGGCTTTCATGATGGATGTGATAAAGTTACTTTGGAAATGTCATGTTTGTTCTATTTTGTAAAATAGTTGAACTTGGAATGTTGTGTGTAGTTTTTGCTTTAGTTGATGACTATATGAATGTTTTGATATATGATATGAATTGTTAAATTAGATTAGATGTGATGGTGCCTTAAGACATATTGGTTAAAACTAGGAACTTATGTTATTTTGGCAAATATTTGATGTGTTTTAATTTGTTTAAAGGTGTGATCTTGGTGAGGTTTTATGCATAAGTTACATGGGTGACATGGGGTCAAAGGAGAGATTGTTTGAATAGTTGAATAAACGAATGTTTGATTTATTGCTTAGGGTGCCATTGAGAACATATTTATATGGTTGGGTGTGATAACCTTTAGAAGATTAGTATTGAAAACGATTTAATGATAATTAGTTGAATACAAGAAGTCTTGATTATTAGTTAGTTTGTTTTTTATTGATGATTTCAGGTCTTTAATTGTTTCTAAAGAGTATCATTTGAGTTTTAGATGTTTTGATCATGAAATAGACATTTTAATACCATTTCTGAACTTAAGTATCGATATTTTTATACTTGGTATAGGTACTAGACCATATGAACAAATTTTGAAACAAATAGTATGCTAAAATGGTATTGATTTTCATATGAGTATCGATACTTTTCTTAAAAATCAATACTAGAAAATAAATATCGATACCCTTATTTTTTCCTAACAAGCATAATTGAATTTTGGTATCGTTATTTAGGTATGGTGTTGATACAATATCAGTACCTAAGAACTAAATATCGATACAAATTTTGAAACTTTAATACTTTGATAAATTTTACAAATCAATCATATTTCATACTTGAATCGCGTAATTAAACCTTTGTAGACTTTAATTTATTTCATTGCAATATATGTTAATTATATTATATTAAATTTAGATGTTGCTATTATTGTTGCATGTAGCATCCTATTATTCGAGTTTGATGTCTCGACTGGGTAAAAGGTGTTACAAGGAATCTTTTTTATTGTAGGGACCTCTTCTGTTTGTCCCCCGTCCTCTAGAGTCTGTTCTAAGTCAATCGAGCCTTCTGAATTTTCTTCTTCCTCTAGCTCAAGTGTATTTTGGGATAGGAAACCAACTGTTTGTTTCCATTTGACTGAAAATCATCCAAATCTTTGCCTTTGGGATGGTAAACATTAAAGCTCAGAGAATTTGTAGAGATATCCTTAAGAAAATTGAAGTCTACTTAACTTAGGTTCATTAGGTTCATTGGGCCACTTGACTGTGAAGAACAAAGTTAGACCTTAACTTAGGCAGTGCTTTAGTTAAGTTCTTTGTGGTGTCTTCTTAATATTTTCTGAAGACTTCTTCACTGGATTGGCATAAACTATCCAGTTCATCTTTGTGGTGCAACTCTTGATCCTTAAGTTGCTCCTTAAGAGAGGATCCGTTCTCCTCTAGTGACTTGACTTTTCCTTCCAACTCCTTACATTTAGACTATGTATCTAAGTATTTGAATTTCTAAGCCAAGACATAGGAATCAATTTGTTTGATCTTGTCCCTATTATTCTTGTTAGTTTGGCATAGTTCACCTATAGTATGTCCACCAGCTTTGATTACCTTCGCTAAACGTGTAACTTTTGCAGGATAGAAGTCACTAGTTTCTTGAAGGAAACCACCCCAAAGACCATACTCTACCAATAAAGCTTTTGAGGACTCACCAATATTGAAAGAGGGAATAATCTTGGATTGGATGAGAGGTAAGAACTAAGAAATCCCTTCATTTGAGTTGGTGTCATAATATGCTGAATCTGAAAGATGGAACTTATAGAAACAAAAGATGTCATTGATGAATATAGGTTACACCATGGAAATAAATTATTTGTTTCTAAAGATGAGGTTTGTTGAGGTTGAGAACTGGTGGGAACCACAGGCTATTCTGATGGTAATGTTTTTATTGGGACCTTAGCTAGTGGATGATTAACATACTAAGCTGAGGAGTCTGTGAGTTGGGCGAATTTTGTTGGGACTATAGACACTGCAAGAACTACTAGAACTAGAAGAGAATGAACTTCTGGTGTTAATATCCCCTTTCTAAATCTACTCTTTTAAAACTGTGGGCATTCACTCACGTCAATCTCGATACTATCCTCATTTACTCTAGGTTAATTTTGACTTTTCATTGCTACTGACTTCTTAGGTAAAGCAACAACAACTCTCTCCTTAGCACGAGCTTCTCCCAAGAATGTTGTGAAATCCATATCAAGTGTTTGTTTGGGTGTAGTGTGAGAATTTGAAAAGGATCCTACATCATTAATAGGAGAATTAGCCCAACTTAGAGAAGAATAAGAAGGAATAATACTAGGAAGTGTGATGATCCAATTACGAGAACAAATTTTGAAAACTTCCTAAAAAAAGAAAAGGGGTTCTCATATTCGCCTAGTCAAAGCTTGTGCTAGATTGCTTGTGGAATTAAAAAGCCAGGCCTTTAAGGCTAAAGGCACATTATAGTCATCTAACCAACTACTAGGGATACTTGCCCGACGATTGTTTGGGTTTTGGTTCTATAAATAGTATTGGAAGATATTCCTAACTGTAACAATTTCCACTAGCTCAGGTGGAAGCCCCATCTGTAGTCTTCGGTATTATTTTAAGGCTACTTCTAAATCAACTGAAAGATAGTGAGCACAAATAAATTCCTAAGAAGAGACTAGCGTATGAGAAAACCAAACCCATTCTCTAATCTATAATATGAATTTTTCCATCATAAGGTGTAGGTTAGAAATACTATTTTGAATGATTGGATCACAGCCTGGTCGAACACTAAAGTGGGCATTTACAACACCAGCCCATTGCCTTGTACTTTTTAATTTATAAAATATTTAGAATACACCCAGAAGTGTTGCATTATTGTGCATGCAACAATCAATGAAGAAGGTAACTAAAGTCCATCAGGACAACGCTGATAGTTGTCTAGGTGCAGTGCCATACTCAATCAGTACTGAGCAAAAGAACGAGTGTATTGGTAGATGGAAACCAACCTCTAGTAAGATTAAGGGTAAAGTAATACCCCGAGTATTATCACTCAGATGACACCTTGGTGGTCTTCAAAAGTTGTAAGTAAAATTTGGGTGGGAATACCTCGAGCTCCTAAATATATCTATACTTCCTCTAGAGTGGTTCTACATTCATATGAAGGGGTTACCACACTTGATGAAGTATCATTGGGACCTTGAGGTCCGAAAGAGAAGGGATTTCTCGGACTGATGTTTTGATTATGTTGGTTTCAGCCTCTCTCTCGAGTGCTTGATCAAGACATCTTCATTTGTAAATGTGAAGAAAAAAGAAGTGAAGAAAGCAAAGATTACGTATGAAAAATCTGAGACTGAAGTGATGAAGGCAAAAAGACTGAGCAAAAAAGAAGTTAGGGTTTCGATTGATTTAGCAAAAGTGTTTAGGGAGGTGATTGAGTACTTGTTTTATAGAGCAAACATGCCAAGTTTATTTTGCAGAAATTGTTCAAGTCTTCTAATAAAAATTGACATCTATAAAAACAACAAGTGTGTAACGTTTGATTATATGTGAATAACTGCCAAATTTTGAATTGACGAAAGAGATAGACTAATGGTATTCTTATTACCAAACACCTTCAAAATGTCTGCCTATGCATAAAAGATGTTGTGGGTAAGAAGGAGAGTTCACCAATATTGTAGTACATGCCAAGCCCAAACAATTAGATTTCATTATGAATTGGGATTCTTCAAAGTTAGAAAAATTTTAGGGACAAAATTTTGTTAAAGGGGGGAGGTTGTCACACCCCAAATCTAGCGGATCTCAAATTTGGGAGTGTTCTAGTGAAATAACTTGTTTTGGTGAAGTGTTATCCACCTAATTACCTCTTTCGGCAAATAGAATAGGAAAAATGTGATCGCTAAGTATGTAAGTAAGGATTTTTTTCTAGAACACTTTGTTGTATGAGGAGGGAATTTCGGTTAAGTAAAAGGGGTATGTATGGCATGAGTTAACGCCAATAGTGTAGTTCACCCTATAATGCCCTGAATTTTGGGCCTAGAAGTATTGGGTCTTGAGCATGGGAACAATTAGAAGGCTGTACATAAATGTTTAATTGTGCAGGAAAATAACACATCTGCATGTCTGCTTCAGTGTTTAAGTGTCCTAGAAAGTGTCTGAGAAGTCTTGGGTTCAAACCTGGGCATGTGTGTAATGCCCCATACCCGAGACCGCCGCCAGAGTCGAACACGAGGTGTTAACAGACTTAATTCATTACTTAAACAGCTCAAACAATTTATTTTTAAAATTTTCAATCAAGCTAGCAATCTGCATCAGAGTCGCTTAAAAATTCATATATCGAGTTCCAAAACTCTAAATCCAATTCCGTAAATTTTCCCTAAAACTAGGCTCATATATCTATTTATTAATTTTTTTCTAGAATTTTTGGTTGAGCAAATTAGTACAGTTTATTAGTTAAAATCTCCCCTGTTTCAGGATTTGACTGCTCTGACCTCTATGTATTACGAATCATATATCTCCCTGTACAGAGCCTCAATGACTATACCGTTTATCTCTAATAAAACTATACTCAATAAGGAATCTGTACATATAAAGAATGATTCCTAATTATATTTGTAAAATTTATGGTGAATTTCCAAAGTCAGAACAGGGGATCCAGAAATCGCTCTGGTCCTGTTTCACAAAAATTTAAACATCTCATAAAATATAGCTCATATACCTGTTTCTCTTCTTCCATATGAAAATAGACTCATCAAGCTTCGATTCCATAACTTATTCATTATTTAATTCCATTTCTAATATTTTTAGTGATTTTTCAAATTCACATCACTACTGCTGTCTGAATCTATTTTATGGTAAATTTTACCTATTTCATGGTTTCCATGGATTAGCTAGCAATTTGCCATACATAACACCAAATATGATCATGATTAGCCATTCCAATGGCTAATCATTACCAAGCATTTCCATACCACTCAATAACCATATCATAAGACCATATATACAAAATGATTATAATGCTATACATGCCATACTCAAAATATGCAAGCCATTATGCCAAGATGGTATACGGATATAGTGTGAGCATGCCTCCGACCGTTCCCGATTTCCAAGCTGGCTTGTCAACACTATAAGGAATGAAAAGAAGGAAGTAAGCATAAATGCTTAGTAAGCTCACATGCAAATAACAAGTAACACAACTATATAAGCAATCATAAAACATCATTTGCATAATCATCACCGAGACATTCATATCACATTTCCATTTATCATCTTACCATATTGTTGTTATATCGAGTTTTCAACCCGAGGGTTAAGTACATACCTGTTCAAAGTATTCATTTCACAACACTTACCAATACATCCCTTTCATCTCGAGTATTCCTCCATTTGAGTAGAATTTTACCCGTTGTACCATCGGAATATAATTCGGATACATGGAAAGTTTGCACATAAGTGCCACATATGTAGCCAAGCTACCATGTAACCCACCCATAAGCGAATTCGGACTCAACTCAACGAGCTCGGGCGTTCGTATCCATAGGTGAACTCGGACTCAACTCAACGAGTTCGGACGCCTAGTTACATTTCACGAACTCAGACTCAACTCAACAAGTTCGGATGCTCAACCATCCTAGTGACATGTCACTTGTATCCTAATCTATTCCTAAGGTTCAAACGGGATTTTCCTCGAACACATCTCATTGCCATCTTCCGTAAAATACCGAAACCAATACTCGGTAGTACTTTATATTTAACAATTAATACACATAATTTGCATTTTATTTGAAAATAACCACAAAGCATAATATTTCATGATAATAATCAGCATCATATCATATAAACAACATTAAATTGCTTAAAATGACAATTATGATACTACATTTACACATGAACTTACCTCGTATGTGAAAATGGCTACTTTTACCATTTCGTCCACAACTTGGTATTTTCCCCATTTTAGCCCGAATTTTAGTTTTCCTTGCTCTATCATTTAAAATATAGTCTAATTAGGACTCACATTATTCAAATTGACCCAAAATCATATTTTGGAAAAATTATAATTTTGCCCCTAAACTTTTGCATATTTACACTTTTGCCCCAAAGATCGTAAATTAAACTTCAGCCTATTTTCTTATGTTTTATGACATGATGATCATTTTTCCCTTCTATGGCAACATCAAATTCTCACTCTAACATGTACTTATGACTATTAGGTATTTTTACCGATTAAGCCTTTTTGCTCGTTTTCACTTAAAACCGAGTAGCACAAGTTGTCTAACATAATTTAAAACCTCATATTCTATCATAAAACACCAAAATACACAAATTTCACCTTTGTGTATTTTTCCAAATATGAACCCTAGGTTGAATTATTGCTAGCATAAGCTTAATCGAGCTACCGGGACTCCAAAAACGTAAAAATCATTAAAAACGAGGCTAGAACGGACTTACAATCGAGCTTGGAAGCTTGAAAAACCCTAGCCATGGTTTCTCCTTGCTACATTCGGCCATGGGGTTGAATATTAGCAAAATTGGCTTTTAATTTTGTATTTTAATTCATTTTTACCCCTAAATGACCAAAATGCCCTTACTACTAAACTTTCCAAAAATTTCATCCATGTCCAATTTTTGTCCATAGACTTAGAAATTGGTAAAATTCTATTTAAGACCTCCTAATTAATATTTCAAAACAATTTCATACTAGAAACTTCTAGAATGCAAGTTTTGCAAATTATTCGATTTAGTCCCTAATTTCAATTTAAGCACTTTAAGCATAAAATTTCTTCACGAAATTTTCACACAATCATGCAATCATATCATAGACCTTAAAATAATCATAAAATAATTATTTCTATCTCGGATTTTGTGGTCACAAAACCACTATTCCGACTAGGCCCAAAATCAGGATATTACAACTCTCCCCCCATTTAGGGATTTTTGTCCCCGAAAATCTTACCAGAAAAGTGGTCTTCACTTTTAATCTCATATTTGGTGCCGAAGAACTTGCACTTAGACTGTACCTCCAATAAATCTCTTCAATTTCTCATATGATCTAAAAGCTTATAGTCTCAACTCTCAACTGTTCTTAAATTTTCAACCCTTCTCAGTTTCCCATGATATCATGACATAAAACCCGGATCTTAACTTGATTAATGGAGACCGAAATTCCAAGAAATCCAACAATCAAAGAGACCTGAAATTCCATGAATCTGATAAGTAGGAATTCATTCAATATAGATATGATTTATAGATCTTGCCAAACATTTAACAATAGGATACATCACATTTTCCTCTTTCCGCTATGGAAATAATTCTGATATGGCCTCAAGAATAATCCTTCTCATTTCCATCCCAATATCAACACTGACAAGGATAATTTTGATAGATCCCAATGCTCGGCTTTAACCCCTTTAACAACTCTGATTTTATGTAACATCGAATGCTGTAAACTATCACATTACCTCACTGTCTTGAAACACATCACAATTCATACAATAGTACATTACTGAAAGTCAGGAAGTCTTTACTCAACGTAGACTAGTCTAGTTTAGACGCTTCGGTTACCAATATTCTCGTCTATCCAAACTTTGTCAACATATAATAAACTTTTCAGCTCTCACAAGATGAAAACCTTATCATTCGTAGTGACTTTAACTAATATCCAACTCTTTCTAATAAATATACACTTCTCGTTCAGACTATTTACTCTTTTATCAGTACAAAAATGAAATTATATTATCAGACTTGAGAAAAATAATCCTGACATAATTGTCACATGAATTCTTTCAAATAAATAATTCACCATATCGACTGAAACTCGCGCTTTTATCACCTATGCCTTTACTAATGTCAAATCCTTACACAGAAATTAGAAAAAATCCCAATACTAAAATCACCACATTACCAAGATCAAATTAGAAGTATAGTCATATTTGACATGATTATCACGAGCTGAAGAACGTACTTCGAACATGAGTCATAATTGACAAATTATGGAACAAAGATAATAAGAAAACCGAATAAAGAAATCCAAGATAGAGAAACCCAGAATAAAGAAATCCAGAATAAAGAGATCCAGGATAAAGAAACCCAAGATACGATATTATGCCAGAAAATCGAAAACCAAACTCATAGAGAAAATACAAAATACCCCGATAATTCTTCAAAGAAAAAAATGTCGAAAAGAAAACATCATTTAATCCCACTGAAATCAAATATAACAAGATCAATATATCTTACCATACATATATATCAGATAAAGCATCAAGTAGAAGAAACAGAATCATAATATCATATGTATTCTCTCATCAATTCTTATCAAACGAAATGAAATAGAATACCCGATGAAATAGAGCAATATAAATAATAAACCAGTCAGACTACCAATGCTTTCATCCAACACCAGAATTAGAAGACATTCCCATATAACAAGAATTTCTTTAGAAGATCAATAGCTCATTTTTCCTCTTCCCCCAATCGATTTCTTCTTGATCGAATAATACTCATTCTTTCACCCTCTGTTCCAATTCTCTTATGCTTTCTGTCATTTTTGGTGGTAGTACAACTATTTAGTTATGCTCTCTCTCTTCTCTTTTTTCTCTACTCCAATAGTTTTCCATCTAACAACTCTTTTCTCTGCCAATTACTGTTAGGAGGTGCGATTGTTACATCTTGTGCCCCAGTTCGAGTGGGTGTTTCTAAAGGTAGGCCGAATACTAATGTCTTCTATTCTTAGTTTACTCATTTGATAAGTTGCTATACACTTGGTTCATCTATTTGCGTGTATGGTATTAGTTAACAAGTTACGATTGGGATACAGGTAGTCTTTAAGGATTCTAAGCGATCCATTGCAACGGTTTAGTGTGATTGATCAAGGCGAGTGATAGGTAATCTCTCGAGCAAGTGTTTTGGGTTAGGGTTCTTTTCAATTGATTGGTAAGCGACTAACCGAAGTTTCTAATTGTGTTAGGTTAGGGTTCTCAGGGGTTAGTCGAGCACTTTCGCAAATAGATGTGTAACCACACTACCATACTCGTAAATCGGCAAAAGCCGAAATAAGTGACCGTCGACACCACATGAGCGTGCGCTCAGTCGTGTGGTAATTAAAATGTCTAAATGTGGGCGTAAGATCGTTAATGCTGGCCATGAGTAACTTCATGGTCTAAGGCTGATTTGGGCCATGTTGGGCCAAAATGGGTCGTGTGGGCCCCATGACTTTGAAGGCCTCACATGGGTAAATCACATGGCTGTGTGAAGAATATTGGAGCAGGCTGTGTATTCCACACGGCCAAGGCCATTTCTAGGTTTCGTGGGCTACACGGGTGTGTGGGCCCACATAGGCCCGCAATGTAACAACCCTTACCCGTACCCGATGCCAGGATAGGGTTCGACGCATTATCGGGACTTTTCATTTTGAAACGTACCATATTGGGTCACCAAGTTCAAATTTTAAGCTTTTCATCTATGAACAGTCGTCCCTTATATAGGCCTTCAGGACCTATAACATATCAAGTGGCAGTGCGGGACAAATACGGGCATGTTCGATTAACCTTGGGCTCTTCAGAAAATTTTCCTTAACATAAAGTGTCACACGCCTATGTAGGTGGGCCGTGTAGACTCAAACGCCCTTGTGACTTGGGGCACATCCATGCCCTTCAGCCGTAGGCAACACTGACTTATTAACACGGCCATGGCACACACCTGTGCTACCTGCTCGTGGACGACACTGCCATTTTAACACAGCCATGGTGTACGCCCGTGTGGCCTACTTGTGTACAACTTTGAACTAAAATTTTGAGTGCAGGGGACACACGGCCATAGCACAGGCCCATGGAAGAGAACCGTGTGTCACACACGGCCTAGACACAAGCTCGTGTGTCCAGCCATATGGACTCTAATAGGCTATTTTCCAAGCCTAAAGTCACCCTTTTCTACCTCTTATGCTTAGTAGTTATCAAGTTTGAGAGAAAACATGATTTTACACTTGTAAATAATCTTAATAAAACTCATTGTATGGAAACCTCATATCATTGGTTTTATAAATGAAAGGTTATTTCCCATTTAATGTTTATGGGTTCCCATGTCACTTTAATCCATCCGAAATTGGCTCATTCATGTAACTCATTTCCAATTGGAAACAACCCATCACTTGTAATAAAAACCATGCATAAAATCGTAGATCATAGCCTACTTCAATTAAGCCAATTTTGTGACCATATACAAAACATGAACATATTTTACATGCCCTCACTTGGAAAATCAAATGACACATATAACAAAATACTCAAAATACTATACATGCCATTGAACAAAATAAACAAAGTCTCTATACCAAAGCTTGCTTGGTTGATAGTGTGTTGACTCTCCAATTGTCTTCTAGTCCTTATGAGTCCTCGAGCTCTGCGAGACAGGGAAAAGAGAAGGGGTAAGCATTGTCATGCTTAGTAAGCTCAAATAATCGGAAAGTAAACTTACCAAGCAATTAGCATACATCCATACTTAAATCATGAAATCATCCATTATGAAATGATTTCCTATCACATGTACTCAATCAATGAGTTAGTCACATAATCATGTAATTTAACTAGATGAGCTCATCATTCAACATTTCATTCATATATGTATCCCACGTTAATCTTGTTGAGCTTCTAGGAAATCTTGATGGAATATCCATTATCTGTCAATTCATATGAATGATCATTTCATATATGCACTCCCGTGAATCTCACATCTCATGGCAGGATTACTAGTCCAGGCTAAATCCCCCATATCATGAACTCATAAGATGATGTCAAGATTACCAGTCCAGGCTAAATTCCTTATAGCGACAAACACCCTTAATGAGCTCGGATCTGAATTACCAGTCTAGGCTAAATTCAGACCCTAATCGGATTACCCGTCCGGGCTGAATCCATAATGCCCACATATTCTTCGGGGGGCTTGATCATTCAAGGAACACCCATCTGGGCTAGATCCTTTTCATACATGAGATCACGATTACCTATCTAGGCTAAATCTTTACTGCAACACATGCAGGATCACAGTTCACATGTCAATGAGGGTTTATCCATCGAATTCCCTTTTTCAACCTCAACCAAGACATTTTTCACATGTTATCATCAAATATGCATTTCTATGATATTTCATACCAATAATAAATTCAATCATCATGCATTCATAATTCATACCATTATACATATTAGGGGTTTACTTTAAGTTATCCAAACTTACTTGGTATTCTTTTCAGGATTGTGTTTCGGTTATTCCGAAACCTTGCATTTACCACGATCGACCTCTAGAATTTGTTCCTCGGGTCTATATTAACAAAATTAACTCATTAATACACTAAATTATGCATTTCAAGTTTAATATCTACCTCCGGTCCAAATGACCGTTTGCCCCTGACCTTTCACATTTTTACGATTTAGTCCCTAGGCTCTTATAATGAAACACATGCACTTTTTATCTTACCCAAGCCTAGCCGAACACTTTTCCTCCTTATGGTAGCCCACATTTTCCATATTTTTCTCATTTCTACCACACATTTACATCTTTTGCAAAATAGTCCTATAAGGGTTTCTCATGAAAACCAACTAGGAAAAGATGTTTAATACACATTCATCTTTCATATTCCTCCATAATCCACCAAAATAAAAGCAACTCATACATGGGTAAATTTTTAAACATGAACCCTAGCATGAAATATGGGTAGAAATGGATAGAGCAAGCTACCGGGATTTCAAAAATACATAGAGCATGAAAAACGGGGCTTGGAAGCACTTACTATTGAGCTTGGAAAGCTTGGAAACCCTAGCTATGGAGAACCCCAAATTTTTGGCTGGATGAAGGAGAAAATGGCTGATTTTGGCTTGATTTTTCCCATTTTAATTCATTAAAATGACAAATGACCAAAATGCCCTTATGCCCTTTCTTTAAAATTTCATCAATGCAAGCCATTTTTGTCAAATAATTTAGAATTTGGGAAAATTGCTCTCTAAGACCTTCTAATTCATAATCTAAAGTAGTTTCATACAAATTGCTTCTAGAATCCAAGTTTTGCAATTTATTCAATTTAGTTCGTAATTTCCAATTGGACATCTTATACTTAAAATTTCTTCATGAAACTTTAACACATGCATATATTCATATTCTAGGCCTCATAATAATCATAAAATAAATATTTTTATGTTGGATTTGTGGTCCCAAAACCACTATTTCGACTAGGCCTTATTTCGGGATGTTACACGCAATATGGGCCTTTGGCCTATTTTCACTATTTGACTGTTAAGGTTGCACAGGTCACCCGAGATGACTGTGGACCTTCTGTTGGGTCAGTAAGCGTACTTGGACCCTTAATCGATAAAATGAATGTTTTGCCCTTATGGGGTAACACTATTTTGCCCTTATAAGGTAAAATGATTGTTTTGCCCTTATGGGGTAACATGATTGTTTTGCCCTTATGGGGTAAATAACTGTTTTTCCCTTTTAGGATAAAATGACTGTTTTGCCCTTATGAGGTAAAATGATTATTTTTCCTTTTTGTGGAAAAATGACTATTTTTCCTTATGGTGTAAAATGACTGTTTTTCCCTTATGGGGTAAAATGACTGTTTTGCCCTTATGAGGTAAAATGGCTGTTTTGCCCTTTTATGGTAAGATGATTGTTTTACCCCTTTGTGATGGATGTCTATATTTTAGCATGCTATTGTAACTGTATTGAATACATGTATAATATTATGACGTGTTACATGATGCATTGCATAGGGATGGGTTTTTATATGATTGGAGGAAGTGTACTATACTGGCAGCTCTGCTGCAAATCACTGATGGCTCTCAGCCTATAATATTGGCAGCTCTGCTGCAAATACTGTTTAGTGCCGTAACCGATGCTACATGGAGTGTAGGGATTGGTGGGTTGATTTTATCCCTACATGAAGTGTAGGGTTGGACGGAAATGGAGTGTAGAGGCTGGACGGGTAGGACTTGCATAATGTTACTGTTACTGCATTGTTTACTATTACTGCATGGCCAAGGCTCAAGCCATGACTATTTCTGTATTGAGATAGGCTAAAGCTAAACTAATATTGTCACTGTTACTAAAAAGGCTTAGGCCCAGACTGTGCTTGTTTTCTGACTGTTTGCTTATATGGGATTACACACTGAGTTTTCATAAACTCACCCATCTATTTAACTGTATAGGTAATCCCCAGCCATCGGTGCTGTGAGGGACTCAATGGTGGACACACAACTGCACTTGCTTTCTTATTTAATTTTTAATTTATAAGTAATTTAATTTTGCTATTTGTTTATGTAATAAGGCCTCTACGGATTTCAACTTAAATTTGGGGTTTTATTTTTTATTTTTCTGGGTTTATAAATATTAGCAGTAGGAAAAGACGCGTGTTTTCAAAAAGATAATTTTTTCCCAAAACACCACGTTTACGTGACATATTTTGAAAGCTTCCGCAACAAACAATGTTTAAAAAGTAATAACAATTTTAATATGATTAGCATCTTGCTAAATGACTTGAGTTTTAAACTAAACGAACCTCTATAAGAACAAACAAAGAAGATTAGTTGAGAATGGGTTTTTACAGTATCGTACTTTATGAAAACACTTTAATGTGACATCGCTAGATTCGGCCATAACGTTCAGGCCGGGTTTGGGGTGTTACACACCCTTCTAACTAAATGACTATGCTAGTTAGGCTATAAAGTAATTTGGTTAGAAACCAATTGGATAGACTGGTTCGAGAATTAATTACATATGATTTTCATTTATGTTTTTCTCAAAAACTATAGACGATTAATAAGAACAATTTGAAAGAGTGTGACACTTGTCAGTTTCACTTTGAAGGCATAGGTCATATATGTGTGAAAAGAGTTCTGTTGAGGGATTCTTCTTCCTTGAGTATGTTGTTCTTTGATTCTTCATCTGTAATCAAAAATTATTTCTTTTCATTAAGCTGAAAGCTATAATTATTAATCTAATAAGTAGTTATTCATAACTAGGAAAGTATTACAACTCTACATGTTGAATTTTGAAATAGAGTTTTTAAGGAGTATATGGAGAGTAAGATGAAAGAATAAGGCTTTCATGGGGTGTCAGTGGTGAGAATGGTTGAGATGAGGATAAATTGTATATGAATGATTCAATGGTGTTTCTATATCTGTAAGTAGTGACTGCTACTGTTTCACGATGGATGTTGAGTTTGGAGGTTCAAGCTACTGTAGGTGAGTTTTTACATTGACTCATTTATGTGAATTAATCAGTATAAATTTATATATATAAACTCAATAAATATATCTACTATAAACAGGTAAGTATATAAGTACGGTAGGGATAAGGTATGTGATATGATAATTATGTTTAAAGTTCTATCGAAAGAACATGATTGGTGAACATGTAGGTAAAGTTAATATATGGAAAGTATGAATCAGTAAGAAGTGTTCTTCTAGGCAAGTGCTTGTTGTGTAAATGTCCCCTGAGGTAGCCTCTGGTAGGGTAGTTGAATTGCTATCTAGATGGCAAATCCTGGTATTGATATAATGGTAAGATCATGAGCTTTAGAACCATGGCATCTCAGAATGAGTTGGAACATTCATAGTGTAGCCTTCCATATATGTGAATCGAATGGCAGACCACGATACATGAATGAGTGTAAGACCATATGGCTAACCCACGACATAAAGTGATATGAAAAGAAATGATATGATATGATTGGTACAAATGTTATGTTATAGCCTTCGCTATATATGAATCGAAGTGGCAGATCACAATACATGAATGTGTATGTAAGACCATGAGGCTGTGACCCATGGCACTATATGAAATGAATATATAAGTGTTCATGGTGTTGCCTTCGATAATGTATGAAGCAAAATGACGGATTATGATACATGAACTATGTATAATTCCATGAAGGGAAACCCACAACACCTTCTGTGAAGTCTCTAGGATAGTCAACAGTGATTATCTAGGTCTCCTTGTGACGTATTTTGTATGTTACTTGTGGCATATATATTGTTACTCTATAGTGCATTTTATTTAGCTCTCATGGAATTTTAGTAAAGTCGATATAGGAGATGTGATTATTCGCCGTATGGTAAGTTCAGAAAAATTTAGATGGTTGTATAATATACTGCCATGATAAGTTATGATACGTCTGAAGTTATAGTGGGTGAATTTTATCTGTAAAGTGATTGATTTAGTTCTAATAGAAGTTATTGAGAAGATATGTCTGTCTATATGATAGAAAGGGTATCTGCCATGGAATTTATTAGTCTTGGGTATATTTGTAGTTATGAGAGATAAGAAATTGTTAGTGTGAGTTTGATTGTGTTATAGAAGGGTTGATTCCGAGTTATTATCTTAAGTATCTAGAGTCCTGTGATACATAAGTATGAGGAATCTGTCTAAATGACTTCGAGTAAGTTTGAATAGTATTGAACTACAGTATGACTTTGTTAGTACTCTGATCTATTCAAATCTGAGTAAGTGTCTGTCATATGAGTATGTATTCATCAAGAAATTTTTTTGTGAACACATACTGAATGAGTGTGCATTAAAGGAATATCGATATGAATGGGCTTAAGGGTGTATTACTTTGAGTATGTAACACCTCCTAACCCAACTTTCGTGGAAAAAGTTATGAGGCATTACTGGACATATCAGACAACTATGAGTAATTCACAAATAAATAACATTGATAGTATAATTTAATAACTAAGTCCTCATAATGACTCTTAAGTTGGTTTGTTGAGAAAGAAATGGGTAAGTTAAGAGTAAGGTAGTTGGTGTCTAAGAGTATGTTGAAATTGTTTAGGAATCGCTGAAATAGAGGTAAGTGATTGAGCTGATTAATTGAAGCATAGGTACAATGTAATAAAGCTCACTAAGTTATTCTAAACTAACAATGTTATTGTTGTTGTTTCAACTGTATGGTTCAAATACGCCTAGAGAGATGACACCAAGACTACGCAAAGTAGTGACGAGGAGGGCTATTATGCATATAGTGGAAAAGTGGCATACTGTAAGCTATATCCTTAAGATTCCACCTTTACAAAATGTCTAATTGTAATAAATGGCATTTGTACTGATGTAAAGAATTATTTCCCAAAGTAATATTTTGATATTAAATCCTTAATGTAATAATAACGAAAATGTTTAAAATAATAAGTGTTTGTCAACTATTTTGATATTTCGTTAAGAATTGTTCGTAGTAACATTCAAAATCTGGACCCAGTGAATGGGTTTGGTAAAAAGGTATTACATAATCCTTGGAAAACTTTCCTAGAGAAAATTGTCCTCATGGGCATTCTCCTCATTCAATAGTCTATGGCAGATTTTACAAAACGTATAGTCCTTGGCAGACTTTCAATTTCAAATAATCCTGGCAGACATTCCATGTAAAATAGTCTTTGCAAACTTCTACAAAAGATAGTAGTTGGCTAACATTCCACTATAATAGTCCTTCGCGAATTTTCTACATACGATAGTCCTTGACGGGCCTTCTACATAAGATAGTCCTGTCAGACTTCCATTCTTCTGGCAACCCCTTTGCTATGACACACTTACAAATAGAGTATAGAGAACCATCTACTTCTCATGACCCAAGTTGGCTTATTCGTTACCTCTAGTGGAATTGAATGGTTGACCATATTTATAATGTTAAACAAAACATTTCCATGTCTATCTGTAAGCCCAACTAGAATTAGATAACCGGAGGTAATAACACTGAAGCATCTAAAAATATTCAAAAAACAAATACTTCTCGAAATCCATCATCATATTTGCTTATCAACAATCGTTTAACATCTCAGATAAATAAAAATTTCAAATATGTAAAACGTCGGAAATAAAATGCAAATTAACAATCACTCCGAAACAAAACCAAAATAAAATTCAAAATAAACACTAGAGTCTCTTTCAAAACTTATAGTCGAAAAGTTTGAAACTGGAAAGAAATTTATTAGTTGTAGAACTGTACTCGAGACCTCCGCCATGCGAAGTGATCCACAAAACTCGAGTACCTGAAAGGGAAAATAAGGGTGAGCTACACAAGCTCATGTGAGTCTAAATTAAATAAATAGTGAGGACTAAGAATTAGATCAATATACGATCAGATATACGAAACATATATTGGTCATACAAATCGCATTACAAAATTCCAAACATACACAATACTTAACACAGAAGCAGAGTAATTATCCAATACAGAACAAGACTAGAACCCAACGGTCTTCCAAACAATATGTAAAAGACAAGATATTAACAATAGAAAAAATCTCACCACCAACCAAACACCTTTAGTCCAAAGATATCACACAGAATGAGCTAAAAGCTCAACCAACCATGCAAACCACATAAGACTCGAAAACTGGTCCAGACCTACAGAGC
>NC_053429.1:81458565-81579751 GCF_007990345.1 Gossypium hirsutum
TATATAAATTTCATCTAATCAAATAACAACTTAATATTTAAATATCGTTACTAAATTGCAAATGTCAAATTTTAACATTAATTAAAGTTTAAATGTTAAAAAAGTTGTAGTTTAACTAAAATAGTTATTTGATAAAAGAAACTAAAATAATTATATTATACCATATATTGACAAAAATAACAAGATTTGCATTAAATACTGTAATGGTTCTCATACAAAAAAAAAATATTGTAATAATTTACTCTCTTTTTTTTGTTTTCTTTTATAAATAATTACTGTAAAGGTGATTGAAAGAAAAATAAGTTAACAAAATGAATAAGGTTTAAATTAAAAGTATCACTAAATTTAGCACATTAAATTACAAAATTTAATAAAATAAAACTAAAAATTTTAAGGGGCAGAGCATAATTTTACAATAAATTTAAGTATTTAGGAAGCCCAATAATAAAATAATTGAAATAATTTAGGTCCCTTGGCAGAGTTAATTTTAGGATTTCAGTTTCTGTTATGTTTTACATCGAAATAAAGTTACAAGTTTAACAAAAGACAAGGAGGAGAGAACAACAACTGTGGAAATGTAGATAATTTACTTTTTGCAAAAGACCAATTTTCAAATAATAATAACAAAAAAAAATAGTTCAGACCCCACCCCAGATATCAGAAATCTCAAGCACTTGGTTGTATTGTTTAGGAAAAAAAAAACAATTAAAATAAAGAGAAGGGTAACGATGGTAATGGATTGGATAAGAGTAACTTAATTAAAATTTGAATTTATATTAAATTTTAAATTCGTTTATTATCTATATAGTTATAATATTCAAATATTAATTAATTAAATTATTTATTGAATACTAAATATTTGAATTTAGTAATAAATATGTTTTTTAAAAACTTAAAAATTTTAAAAATAAAACTAATAATGGATTCATGTATTTGAATTTAGATATATTATTTGTAAAATTAAAGCGAATTCAAATATCTATGATTTGAATCCATATATGGTATCTGCAATATATTCAAGTATTAATTTTTATAATCGCTTTAAATTCGTTAATAATTAAAATATCTAAAATTTAATATTTGATTGGTAAAAGGTAAATTGAATATTCATAAATATTCAAATGATACTACTAGAAAGCTAGGCTCAGATTTTGTGGGCTTTGCCAATCTAAAGAGTCTAATCTAAAAACATAAAAACCAGGAGTTGAGACTGTGGATATAGGGTAGTAGGCTGCATGCTTGTAAACAGGCCGATAATCTGGCCCAGAAAGCCAAAATAAGCTAATAGAAAATCAAATTGTTTTCATTTACAAAAACAAGACATTAAAAAAATTTATACTTTTTGGATTTCCCTATTGAGCCAAAAATTCTGGCATTCTAGTATAATATTCTTAAATTGTATTTATCATACTCTTTGACCAAATTTGAAATTAACTATTTTAGTAAAAAGAGAAAAAAAAAACATGATAGGAAAATTTCGGTATCTTTTAGAAACTATGGTAGGAAGGAAACCATTAATATAATTATAAAATAAGATTGTGTTTTACTCTAAGATTTTTTAAACTAATAATAAAAATTGCTATGGAAGAAAATAGAGCTATTTTAAATTAATATTAAATTGGGTTGAAATTGCTTTAAATTTATTACTCTATAAAATTTCTAAACTAATAATAAATATTGTTAGGAAAGAAAACATAATTTTTTTAAACTAATATAATTATAAAATAAAAATGCTTTAAATGGCTATGAAATTTTGGTACACGTAAATATCTAATTCTAAATCCTAAATTTTGGTATAACAAAATAAAGGACATGTAACAACAAAACAATGCATATTGACACAAAATTAGAGCTTTTGTTATATAAAAAAATCTACTGATATACCAAAGGTATTTTGGTATAACAAAACAGGGGGACACACATGTATAACAAAATAGTGCATATTGACTCAACACAAATAAAATAATTTGTATTCACAAAACTTTTGGTATACCAAAATATCTTACGTATCATCCTATAATTATGGTAATGGTTAGATATTTTAGAAATTTTGTTATTGGTTAGAAAAGTCTGTATCAACTAGGAAATTTGGTATAACAAAATTCCATTAAGATATATTTGTAAACCCCCCAAAAAAACTTCATTCAAGCGGCTTATAAAAAAAATCCTAACCCTTCACCGAAATTGTCACTGCCACTGTAACCACTACAAGACTTCGTCACCTTCATTGCCATTACATCCGCAAAACTCTGCCACTATCAATGTGAATCATTGTAACCTTCACACCAAGAAAATCACTTTAGTTCTCAAAAAAAAAAAAAAAAGAAGAAGAAGAAGAAGAAAATCCTAACACTCCCCTCTAGAAAATCGTCATAGCTGCTACAATGACCATTGTCACTGCTACAACCCTAACCTTAAGCACACCTTACTGTTGTTTCAATCAAGGACACCGCAGGTAAAATTTGAAACACTCCCCTCGTTTGTCCATCGAATTGGAAATGACTACATGAGACTAAATCTTTTTCATGATTGTTTTCTTTTGTGTTTATTGTTGTTAGAGGGAAAAGTTAACACTGTTGTTGTGACTCTTTGGTGCTTCTAACATAGGTTTATGCTATCTATATGGAAGAACTTTTCCATCCGGACGCTTTTTAAACTGTCAGTTTATATAATTTTTCCTAAAATGCCATACGAATGGCTAAAATCCATTTGGTTTGCTTTCAAGCTATATGAATGTTTAATCCTTGAATTTTTTATCTTGTTTAATGCATTTTTAATATCTCAATGCATATGAGATATTCTTTGTAATTTCAATATAGATGAATATGGAAAGCAACTTTCCGAAGAACGTGCAAAAACTGAAAGCATCTTTCATACATTATTAGTAAGAAATTTGGATTATGTATATAAAAACTAGTTACAAAATGAAAATGGATTTATTAATATTGGTATTTATGTAGTTTAAGTGTCCAATGAAAACAAATTCAAAAGGAACAAAAAATACAAGTTATTTGAGAATTCGAGAAGAGTTTATTAGTTGTTTAGGGTCGATGTTTACATACAACCATTCATCTTATTATTGTTGGTATTCTTTTGAATTAGTGTATCGGGGGCTTAGCCTCAAAGTGGGCAGAACTCCTGGCACTAGAGAATGAGCATTTTGAATAAATTACAACAAAATAAGTAGAAAATGAAAAAAAATGAAAAAAGAATTGGAAATTGAATAGGGTGGAAAGCATCAGGTATAATTTAATTTATAGTTATACTAATAACATTATAAATTTTGGTGTAGAGCTTTCTTACACAGTGTCCTCTATGTATATTAAAGTTGTTAAATGACTTCAGACCTTGGTATGGGATTGTTGAAGGGACTGAATACTCGATCAATGAGGAGAGAGGTCGTAGCCTTCTTGATTGAGAGGTTCGATCCAAAAAGTTGCTACATGGAAGTCAAGTAGTCAACTATCTACTATTCCTCATTGAGTCTTAAAGATGAAGGTGTCGATGTTTCCTCCGTCTTGAAGAGGAAAGAGGACCTACAATTAAGGGAGAAATATCTACTCATTAAGATGCCAAAATTGTTAGGCTATTGAGATGTTGGATTCAATGATTTTAAAGTAGCGTTGCTTCCATTTGTCGAAACCAATTTTTGTTTTAAAAACGAGGTCGACATTTATTTTGAAAACGAGAATGGGAGTCATTACCAATCCTTTTTTGTAAGATGTGATTGGGTCACCTTATGATTGATTGTTTTTATAAAACATTTTGATTTACTAAAACAACAATTTTGGTCCACGAAGTTCGAGAAAACGGGCTCGGAAGTCTATTACGCACGAGGAAAGATTAACACCCTCATAACGCCCAAAATTAGTACCTAATTGATTAATTAATGTTTTAACGTCAGAAGCTGAAAACTCGAAAAGAATTAAAAATACGATCCTCTCCTTTTTATGTTGATTTTTATGAAGAATATGCTTGAATAAATCGAAACGAATGCTAAAGACCTTCTTGTCCCAAAGTAATAAAATGCCACATCTAGTATGTTAGGACACAACATTTTAGACCTTTGAGAATAAGCTTGTCTTTTGATTTTCGAAACTCGTGCGTTTTAATTTTAAAAGGTTATTCGGTCATTTGGATCAAACGAGAAAAATCGAAACCTAGTACGTTAGAGCACGATATCTCGAATTTCCAAACACAGAATATTGTCTTTATTAAAGAATCCCTTTTTATGAATTTTAGGGTAAAAATTGATATAATATTTGAAAATTGATAAATGAATAAAACAGTATGCTAATGGATGACGACACTATGAATACACTAGTGAACAATTCATAGTACATATGACGACAATAATCGCGTAATAAACATCAATTTAAGACCAAGATTAACAATTAGAGAAAAATAAATGAACAATAAAATAAATAAATACAACAACAATAAAATAGGCATCAATTGAGAAAAAAATTTAAAAAAAATAGGATAAGTGAATAAATAAATAAATACATAAGATATTGTAGTAAGTAATTTGTGATATAATGAAAATAAAGGACTAAAGAAAAATAAAATAGTTTTAAAATTATATCAAAGTATATAAGTAGACAGATGGTAAAAATAAGATATATATATATATATATATAAAATCATAATAGCAATGGTATTACAAAAAACTAGTTAATTTAGTACTAATAATAAAACAAATAGGTAAATACAAAAGGGAAGTATAAAGAGAATAATATTAAAATAATTAAAAATAAAATAAAATAGCAAAAATAATGAGAAAGGATTAAATTGAATTTAAAATTGAAATTCAGGGCAAATAGAAAAAGATACAAGAGGAAGGGACTTATTTGCATGCGCGAATAACAAGCAGGGACCAAAAGGGAAATTTTCCCTTCTCCTCCAAAACGCACAGCATCAAGGAGAACCGAATTGAAATTGAAAATAAATTATGCGAACAAATTTTGAATGTATAAAACAATCATAGGACCAGATTGAAAAGCACAAGAAAAACGAAGGGATTAAAGTAGAAAATATCCTAGTTGGCTTTAGAAACACGCGGATCTTCAGCCAACGGGTCGAGTCGCGAGGGTTGAGCCTCTAAACGGCGTCGTTTTGGCATTCATGGTTTGGGGCCCAAAACGGCACCGTTTTATACTCATATAAAAATCAATTTTTTTTCTTTTTACTCATTTCTGCCTCTGTTTTAAAAAAAAATTGAGAGGGTTTCTTTTCTCTCAACCCCTACCTTGGCCAGCTTGTGGGTTTCATTGGCATCCGATGCACCTCCACAGTGGCCCATGGCCTGAGTCGCACTAAACGGGCTATTTTAGACCCCCTTTTTTAAAATAGATTTGAAGGACAAGCCTTCTTCGCCTAAGAAAAATCGAAAGGAGAGGACACACACCCCCTTTTGGTCCGATATCAGCGTCGGAGGAAGGACCTTCGGCGATCAAAACCATGAGTAGATTTAGGTGAAATTTTCCTCTTTTTATTTGTTTATCAATGAAATATAAAACTTAAAAGTAAAATCAATAGAAAAATATATGAAACAAAAATCACCTTTTCTAATTTCTTTTCTGTTTTCGATTGCTATATGCGTGTCTATGCATTCGTAAAAAAATACATATATTATTACATGGCTTTTATAGTCGAAGCAAATACAACCCTTGTTCTTTTCGTTTTTTGTTCTTTTGTGTTGTTTTTTCTTTGCCATTGTTGTCCCGTGTCTGTGTAGGTACGGAGGCCGTGTGATAGCCCTAATTCGACCCTAGTCGGAATGTGGTTTCGGGACCACAAAACCGAGTCATAAAATTTATTTAAAATTTAGTTGCATATCCTCTATGTGTATTAGTGCATGTGTGAAAATTTGATGTTTTAATTTAGACTTATGAATGTGAATTTTTCTTGAAAGGTCTTAGTTGAGAAACTTAGAAAATATGATAGGTAAATTGTAAGGACCAAATAACTACAAAGTGTGAAAGCTTGGGTTTGCATGTCAAAATACCCAAAAATTTAATAAGTGGCCGGCCAAGTGGTGATGACCCTCCACTAAGTTCAATTAATTATAATATTTGGTTAGAAAATGATTTAATAAGAAAAATAGATGAATAAAGAAGAAATTCAAGGAGAGAGAGTGTGTTCATCTCCTTCTTCCTCCAAAAACTGAAACAAAAGAAAAGAAAAAGGAAAATTCTCATTAAGGCAATTCGGCACTACTTCTTGCTAGTAGGAGGTAAGTTTTGAAGTGTTAGTTAAATCTTCTTATATGTTTAAGTTAATTTGTGAATGTATTTTGACAATATTAAGAAAAATTCAAACTTTTATGATGGTTGGGCACTAAGCCGTGTATCAAAGTACTAGAATTAGTAGTTGTTTACATGTATTATTGAATAAATAGACGATAGAATGGGGTTTAAATGGAAGGTTCATTTGATTTATTTTTGTCCTTGTATGAAAAGTGGTTCATTGTTAAGGCCGAATGAGTCATGCTAGATTAGTTGAAAAAAAATGTTCATGTTATGAGGTAATTTGAATAATTGACCGAAACATGGAAGGAAGGGTAAGATTTATAAATTATGTTTTAGGGTGAAAGGTATAATGAAAGTTGTATTAAGTTTAATGTGCATACTTTAGTCTAAGTGTTGAGGAGTATTCGGTTAAGATAGTTGAAATGTGGGTGTTGCCGATTTTTAAATTTAGATTATGGGAGTGGCTATAATGGGCATTAAGATATTGAACTTAAGAAATTAGAAGTATATGAACTTGATAGTATTTAAAAGATAGTACGAATAAATGGGGAGCTTTTGCTAGTTTAGAAGTATACGGTCAAAATGTTTATGAAGTGAAACTATGTGTTAAATGACAAAATGATGACCAAATGTTATTTTGATAATGATAATACATTCGGCTTTGAGATATAATATAAACATTAGTTGAAATTTTGATATTTGGAACAAGGAGGGTTGTAAGAAGAAGTGGAATCATTAAATTTATATATTTATGAATATCTTGCAAGGTAAATTAAACTATTAATTTATTTATTCTAGCTCAAGAATCCAAAGGAGGGGAACCAAGCAAAGGCAAAGCAAAGAATATTGAGTAGTCGATTGGGAATCATTCCATCCGACATAAGGTAAGTCCTTAAGCATTTTTGTAAGGTTGATTAGCTTGTATATAAATAATATTAGTGAATCATAAAAGAATTCCTTTTGTTAGGTATTCTTTTGGAGTGATTTTCCTATTTATTAATGTAACCATATGTGCTATTTGAATTAAGTAAATTGCCTTATCATAATGAGTTGACATATGACACTATGTGTGCGGAATTAAGTGGCACTAGGTGTGCCGATTTGGATGTTGAAGCATGAGAGAAAATCCAATGCACTATGTGTGCGGTTTACTATGGCACTATGTGTGCGAGTGTAATTAGCACTATGTGTGCAAATACGGTTGATAATATAAAAGGTGCATGAAAGAACTAAGTGATAGAACTATTAACTAAAATATCGAATTTGAGACATGTGATGTGTATGTATAAATTTACCTAGTGCATCATTGTTCCATGCTGTGAGGAAATGAATCTAAATCAATTGGGTTGTTTTGGTATTTGATTTGATTGTAGGACTTGGCATGAGATTGAACCGAAAATCTAAGAAATTATAGCATAGCTCGGTATGGATGGAGTAATTGATCTTGCATTATTTGTTTTCTCTTATGATCTTTTATTAATGGACGGTAGTGTAATGCTTATGACTTACTGAGTTATATACTCATTTGATGTGTTTACTTGTTACTTATTTAGGTTTCTTTGACCCATTTTGTGTGCTCGGGACCATCGTCGAATTCATCACACCAGCTTGCAACTTTTTGGTACCTTCTTCTTAGTTGGTCTAAGAGAACATTTCGGCATGTATCGGCTATTATGTTTTGTTTGAACTTTGATATGTATACTTTTAGCCATGTGAATATGGCTTAAATGTTAAGTTTGGATTTGGTCTTGATAATTTGGTCATGATTGATAGTGGTTTAAATTCGTTTTAGTTAAAGTGATCAGTACTACAAATGGATGATGTTTGTGGTAAGCATTTCATGCATTGAAAATGACTTTAATCTTAGGTTCGAATTCGATTTTGGTTGAGTAATAGTCTAAGTCTATTTGATTATTATGTCGTATGTCATGGCTGATCATTTTTGGTGTTACACTTATGATATGGTTATTGAGTAGTATGGAAATGCTTGGTAATGATTAGCCATTGGAATGGCTAATCATGATCATATTTGGTGTTATGTATGTCAAATTACTAGTTAATCCATGGAAACCATGAAATAGGTAAAATTTACCATAAAATAGATTCAGACAGCAATAGTGATGTGAATTTGAAAAATCACTAAAAATAGTATAAATGGAATTAAATAATGAATAAATTATGTAATCGAATCTTGATGAGTCTGTTTTCATATGGAAGAAGCGAAGCAACTATATGAGCTATATTTTATGAGATGTTTAAATTTTTGTGAAACAGGGCCAGAGTAATTTCTGGATCCCCTGTTCTGACTTTGGAAATTCACCATAAATTTTAAAAAGATAATTAGAAGTTATTCTTTATATGCAAAGATTCATTATTGAGTCTAGTTTTATTAGAGACAAACGGCATAGGCATTGAAGCCCTGTACAGGGAGATATCTGATTCGTAATGCATAGAGGTCAGAGTAGACGAACCCTGAAACAGGAAAGACTTTAACTAATAAAATGTACTAGTTAGACCGACCAAAAATTTTACAAAAATTTTACTAGATAGATATATGAGTATAGTTTCAGGAAAAATTTACGGAATTGGATTTCGAGTTTCAGAATTCGAGATATGATTTTTAAAGCGACTGCGATGCAGTTAGCCAGTTTGTCTATAAAATTTTAAAATGAATTGTATGAGCTGTTTAAGTAATGAATTAAGCCTGTTAACGCCTCGTGTTCAACTCCGGCAACGGTCTCGGGTATGGGGTGTTACAGGCCAGATGGTGTGGAGGCACGCGGTGGTGGTATAGGGAGTACGACGGTGATGTGGCACTGGAGGTTGGGTGTAAAAGCCTATTTTTAAAGCTAATCGAAACAGTGGTTTCAGGGTCACCAAATCTGATGAGTAGGTTTGTAAATATTATATTTAATATTTACGAGTTAATTGTGATTTTAAAAAGGCTTTTGATATTGTGATTTTTGTTTTATAAGCGATTTATTAAGTTAAGTGGTATGACCTTAAGGTCAAGTGGGTTTAGAAAATAAGGTATCGGGACCTCGTTTCTATAAACCGATTCATAAATATTTTTATAAATAATTACAGAGTGGCAATAAGATGGTCTTAAAGTTTCGTTGAAAAATTTTATTGTTTCAATTGTTAATTAAGCAAAAAGGACTAAATCGCGTAAAATGTAAAAGTTGCATTCTAATTGTTTAAGTGTTTATTTACTATGTTATACTAAAGTAGAAGTCCCTATTTATTAATTAAACCATTATTTTATGATAGTGAAGATTGGTGGTTTGGCATATATGAAATTATGTATTATTATAAAGGATAAAAAGGTAAATGGTATATTAAAATGTAATAAATAAAAACAAAACATAAAATGGCCATGCAAATTTATCTCTTGGCCGAATATTGAGAAGAAAAAGAAATCTATTGAAGCTTCCTTAGTTTCGGCACTTGCATGAATTGATTTAGGTATGTTTTGTGTTCGGTTTTTAATAATTTTTATGTTTTTGAGATCGTTGCTTCGTATTCTAGCTAGCATGTATCTTCGATTTCAAAATTTTTAAAGATCTTGAAAGTTACCATTGATGAATATTGTAATTTTTTATGTTAGATGATGAATTTGGAATATTTATATTTAAAAGTAATTTGTTAAGTGATTTTGATGAATTTTTCGATTTGGGACTAATTTGTCAAATTGATAAAAGTACAAGGATTTAATGTGAAATTGTTCCATAAATAGGCTGTTTTGGATACTATGAACATTCGGTTAGCTTTGTTTTGTGTTAAAAATGGTTAATTTGCATGTTTTGGGCTCAGGGACTAAATTGAATAAAAGTAGAACTTTCGAGGAAATTTTGTAAAAATGTCAAAAATGACCAAATTGTATGAAATGAAGTGTTTTAATGTCTAAATTAATATATTGAATGAAATTATTAATTTAGATCAAGATTGGGTGGAAAATCAAGGAAAATGAAAATTTACCAAAATGCCCCTGAACTTTGATATCTTTACAACTTAGCTAGGTAAGTTCGTACTTTAATAAGTATTATTATAATTGATTTTTAATGCTTTATATTGAATGGTTGATGATTATAATTGTATGAAAATATTTGAGATAGTTTTGACTATGCATTGGCACTTAGTGTACGAGATCGGGATAGCTTCGGCTATGCATTGGCACTTAGTGTGCGAGATCAGGATAGCTTCGGCTATGCATTGGAACTTAGTGTGCATGATTGTGTTAGATTTGGCTACGTATTGGCACTTAGTGTGTGAGATTCCCGAGTAACCAATATTACTCCATGTAGTTTAACGTGTAAATGAAAGATGTGATTGTGTATGAGATTGGTACAAGATGGTACAGGTATGAACGGAAATTGGTACGAGATGATATAGGTATGTATGGAAATTGGTACAAGATGGTATAGGTATGTACGGAAATTGAATTGAGTATTGAATCAATGAAAATTGTGAATTCTTGATCATTGAGGAAATGAATATGTAATAATAATGTGATTAATGGTTTGATAATATATTATGTTATATCACTTGAATAGTGATTGAATAATAAATTTGGTTGATGATTTCGTGTTAGACTTTTGGGTCAAAATGAATTGCGATATGCTCCATTTTATTCATTTAAATTGTGGCTCAACTATTATGAGAAAAGGTAAAGAGTGGCAAATTCTTAGATTTGAATTGCTATTGAAAGCATGGAAAAGAATGAGTTTTGGATGATTTATAGATATTTAGCCATATGCTTGATATGTGAATACACATAAGTAATGTAAACTTATGTCATAATGTTTTATGATAATTTGCTAGTTCATGTGATGTTTATAATTTAAAAGCTAATGTTGTTTAGGCTAAGGCCAAGGCATGTTGGATTGACTTAAATGGATTATGCTTATAAATTGAAGTTATAAGCTTTGTTTCTTTGAATTACGAACTTACTAAGCTGTGAAGATTACTTTGTGTTATTTTTCTATGTTTTGTAGTGCCTCAGATGTTTGCTCGGGTTGGAAGTCAACGGAGATTGCATCACACTATTTGGTTATTAACTTACGGTATTTTACACTTTGGGGTTTGGATATATGGCACGTATAGGCTAGTGTTAAGATGATATGATTTGAGTGGTGGTTTTAACCATGTGATTTGGCTTGTAAATGTTGATATGTATTGGCCATTTAAGTTAGCTTAAAGTATGTGTTTGATAAATGATATATGTGATGTATATATAATGCTTTTGTGGTGGCATATCTTAGTATGAAGAATAAATGATGAATTGATATGTTTAAGAAACATGATTTGGTGATAAAAGATTGAGAAAAAAGCATAAGGAAGATAGGAAAAATTATTGATAATGATATTTTGTTTTGGATATGTTTAAGGTTGAGTTTTGAGTAGTGATTTGGATTGTGATATAATGGCTTGATCTGTATATGAATTTGGAATGTTGTAATTGCCTATGTGTGTATTGAAATGGCATGAAGTGTGGTGTTTAGGTATGCTTGTGGAGGATGAGAAATGTGGCTTTAACCAAGCCTATTTTCACTCCACACGACCGAGCACACGGGAGTGTGGGTCGACGTGTGTGACACGTGGCCTTGGTACACGCCCGTGTGATCCAAGTTAGTATGTATACCCTATTTCCCCACGGTCTGGACTGTAACAGCCCGATTTAGGGCCAAAACGGAATAGTGGTTTTGAAACCACGAATTCGAGAATTTATTATTTTGATTAAGTTTTAGTGTTTATATTATGATTGCATAATCATGTGGGAATTTCGTTGCGAAATTTTATCGATTGGGTGTTTAATTTGACGTTTAGGACTAAATTAAAATAGGTGAAAAATGTGTGTTCTAGTTCATAAAGTACTTGATTGAAATGGGGGTTTTAATTAGAGGTCCTTAAATGGAAATTAGACAATTATACTTTATATGGACAAAAATTTGAACATGGATGGAATTTTTAGAAAGTTTAGTAGTAAGGGCATTTTGGTCATTTGCATAATAAATGAAATAAAATGGGAAAAATAACACAAAAATGTGTTCATCCTCATTTAACTTGACCGAAACTTGCATGTTCTCCATAGATAGGGTTTTTTTCAAGCTTTCAAGCTCAATAGTAAGTGCATTCAAGCCCCGTTTTTTAAGTTATTTACATTTTTGAAATCCTCGTAGCTCGGTTTACCTATTTCTACCATTATTTCGAGTTAGGGTTTATGTTTAAAAATTTACCCATGAATGATATGCATGTATTTTGATGTTTGATGGTAGAATATGAATGTTTGAGGTTAGGAAAACGATATTTTCTAAGCGATTTTTAGCGAAAACGAGCAAAATGGTATAATCGGTAAAAATACCTAATGCTCATAAGTACATATTAGAGTGAGAATTTGATGTTGTTATAGAAGAGAAAAATGTTCAGCATGTCATAAAACATAAGAATAAGGGCTGAAATTAAATTTCCGAGCCTAGGGGCAAAATCGTAATTTTGTAAAAGTTAGGGGGCAAAAATGTAATTTTAACATAATGTGATTTTTGGATTGAAATAAATAGTATGAGTGTTAAATGAGCTAAATGTGTTGTTATAGATCAAGAAAGACGTGGAATCGACCTCGAACGAGGGAAGGAAAAGGTTTTGGACTAAATTGCAAAATTTCCATATTTTGCACCGAGGTAAGTTTGTATGTAAATAATACATTAACTTCATTTACATTTTTGTATTTCAGCCTATTTTATATATTTTAGTTGATTTTGAATTATAAACCGGCTATTGGAAGAATAGAAATAAGTAATAGTGAGAGAAATCCCAGTTGAACTTTCGGAAAGATTGAATAATATAGATGAAATGTAGCTAGGTCACATGTATGGTGCTAAGTGCACATCATGTGTACAAGAGAGCTACGAGACACTATGTAGTAGCTAGGTCACATGTGTGATACGGGATGTATCCCATGTAGACAAGAGAGCTACGGGAGAGGATAAATGTAGCTAGGTCGCATGTGTGATTCCAAGTGAAGGACACCATGTAGAAAAGAGAGCTACGAGATAAATTGGCTAGGTCACATAGGTGGTACTAAGTGTTCACCATGTGTACAAGAGAGCCGAATTATATGAAATATGATGGTGGAGCTGTGTGCTGAAACCACTAAGTATCGAGGATTGATCTGAATTGTTCAACGGGGTGATTTTATAGTGACATTGTAATCATGAACCTACACTTGTGATGTATGAAATGTGGTGAAAGTGAATTGTGATATGTAGGCTAAATGAGGTAAATACAAAGAAAGTGTGAAAGAGGGAATTAGCAATAATACTGTTTTGGATGGTTGCAATGACGTGAATTTGAAAAATCATCAAAAATAGTAGAAATTTAATTAGAGGCTGAATGAGATATGAATTTAAATCTTAATGAGTCTATTTTCATGTAAAAGAAACAGAGAAAGTAAAGAAACTCTATAATTTGAGATATTTATAATTGTGTGTGACTTGCTCAGAATGACTATGTGATCCCCTGTTCTTACTTTGAAAAATCATTAAAAATTGTACAAAACTAATTAATAAATATAGTTTATATTTCTAGATTCCTTATTTATCCTAGTTTTAAATTCAATAGATTTCATGGCTATTTGAATTGTGTACTGGGAGAAATTCAATTCGTAGTGAATAGAGGTCAGATCAGTCGAGCTGTATAATAGGGGAAACTTTAACAAATAAACTGTACTAATTTACTAGACTAAAAATTCTAGAAAAAAACTAGTAAAAATTAATATGAGTCTAGTTTCAGAAAAAATTTACGGAATTTAATTTCGAGTTTTGTAACTCAAATTATGATTTATTTAGTGAGTATGACGCAGTAGAGACAGCTTGACCAAAGAGGAGTAAATGGTGAAATTAAAAGTAGATACACTTGAGTTGTTGTGTAAACATATTAGATTCTTATTCATTATTTACATACTTGCTTACTAAGCTATAAGCTTACCCTCTTTTCTCTCTTTTGTCTTATAGTGTCGTCCAGCTTGCACAGGAGTCAAGGATCGTTGAAGATCTACCTGCACTATCAATATTTTTGGGTATTTGAACTAAACATTTTGAATTATGGCATGTATAGTAGACTTAGTTATTTTGTTACGTGTCATAATTGTCTAGGTCTTAAAATATTAAGTATAGTATTTGATTGATTATTTTGTACGAAGCCTTTGAAATTGGCTAATATTATTAAAGGCATATGTTATAATGATTCATGATCTAATTGTATGCTATATTTTTTTTTGTTTTGGTTTTATTTAATGGTATGTATTATGATTCGGTAATACCTCGTACCCTGTTCCGGCGACGGATACGGGTAAGGGGTGTTACATTTAGTGGTATCAGAGCTATGGTGTAGTCGGTTCTCGGACTAATAAAGTGTGTGTAAAAGTCTTGCTATACATGCCATAAATATACTGTGATAGTGTGGTGACTCCTGATTATTCTAAACTGTTTTTTATTTTAATATAGTAATGGATCCTGACGGAACTGTGGCTGATGATGCTACTAGTAATGCACCGGCTCCCGCACAAGGGACCGCGCCTGTAGAAAGTAGACCTGAGACATTGAGACAGGGAGATGAGGCTCGGGATGCCTTTCTCCAAATGATGAACAATTGGTATACTGAGTTTATTTGAGCAAACCCAAATGCTCAACCTCCTCCACCCCCTCCCATACCTCAGACGGTTCCTGTAGCCGCTCAAGGCATAGATTTGGTAAGAATGAACAAGCCTCCAGTTGACAAGATTCGAAAACAAGGGGCCGAAGAGTTTAGAGCAAAGATCGATGATGATCACGATAAGGCGGAGTTCTGGCTTGAAAATTCTATCCGTGTATTTGATGAGCTTTCATGTACACTCGAGGAGTGCTTAAAGTGTGCTGTATCACTTTTGAGAGATTCGGCCTACCATTGGTGGAAGACTTTGGTAGTAGTGGTGCCAAAAGAAAAAGTTACTTGGGATTTCTTCCAGGAAGAATTCAGAAAGAAATACATAAGTCAATGATTTATTGATCAAAAACGGAAGGAGTTCCTTGAATTGAAGCAGGGCAAGATGTCTGTGGCAGAGTATGAACGCAAATTTGTAAGACTTAGCAAGTATGCCCAGGAATGTGTGTCCACCGAAGCTATTATGTGCAAGAGATTTGAGGATGGGCTAAATGAGGACATTAAAGTGCTTGTGGGAATTTTGGAGCTGAAAGAATTTGTAGTATTGGTTTACCGAGCTCTTAAAGCTGAAGAATTGAACAAAGAAAGAAGAAAAGCTGCTATTGAGGCTCGAGATGCCAGAAAGAGGCCGATAAGCAAGTCATTTCAATCTCAATCAAAGAGGTCCAAAGAGACAAACCCTCGAATGACAGTTTCAGCTGGGGATTCACACAGAGATTGGTAGGGCATATTCAAGGTCTAAAGCTCAAGCTACTTCAGTGGCAAGTGTGTGTAATGTGCGACCTAGAAAGCCCGAATTTCAACAATGTGGCAGGCAACATTATGGTGAGTGTTGGGGAAACGAGCGAGCTTGTTTCAGGTGTGGTTCTCGCGAGCATTTTATCAGAGACTGTCGGAGAAAGGTAAAGAAGAAAAATTTTAGAGTGCTAGACAGAGTACTACCGCTAGCAGAGGTAGACCACCGAGAAATACTAGAAGTGGAGCTAGCAGTAAAACTGTAATGAAAGATTCAGCGGCGAGATAGAAGCTAGAGCGTCTGCTAGAGCTTATGCCATACGTGCCCGAGAGGATGCATCATCTCCTGATGTCATTACTGGTACATTTTCTCTCTATGATACTATTGTTATTGCATTGATTGATCCCAGGTCTACTCATTTCTATATTTGTGTGAATTTGATATCTAAAAAGAAGTTTCCTGTTGAATATACTGATTTTACGATTAAAGTATCAAACCCCTTAGGCCAATATGTGCTAGTTGATAAGGTTTGCAAGAATTTCCCATTAATGATTCAAGGTCACTGTTTTCCGGCTAATCTGATGTTGTTACCATTTGATGAGTTTGACGTTATCTTGGGAATGGATTAGTTGACATTGTATGATGACAAGGTAAATTGTAAACAGAAAACACTAGAGTTGAAATGTGAAAATGGTGAAATTCTGTGGGTTGAAACAAATGAATCAAATAAATTTCCTATGGTGATTTCGTGCATGTCTGCTCAGAAATACATGAGGAAAGGGTGTGAAGCTTATCTTGCCTATGTAATGAATACTGAGATGTCTGAATTGAAGCTTGAATCAGTGCCGATAGTCTGTGAATTTCCAAATGTATTCCCAGAGGAATTGCCAAGGTTGCCTCCAGACAGAGAGATAGAGTTTGCCATTGATTTGTTGCCGGGGACTGTACCGATCTCGATTACTCCATATAGAATGGATCCAACTGAATTAAAAGAATTTAAGGCTCAGTTGCAAGAGTTAACAGACAAGGGATTTGTGAGACTTATTTTCTCTCCCTGGGGTGCTCCTGTATTGTTTGTAAAGAAGAAGGATGGCTCAATGAGACTTTGCATTGATTACCGTCAGCTCAATAAGGTGACTATAAAGAACAGGTACCCATTACCGAGGATTGATGATTTATTTGATCAGTTAAAGAGGGCAACAGTGTTTTCAAAGATCGATTTGAGGTCCGGTTACTACTAGTTGAGAGTTAAGGAGTCGGATGTGTCGAAAACTGCCTTTAGGACAAGGTATGGACATTATGAGTTTCTTGTGATGCCTTTTGGCTTAACAAATGCTCCAGCTATATTTATGGACTTGATGAATCGAATCTTTCGACCATATTTGGATAAGTTTGTAGTAGTGTTCATAGATGACATTTTAGTTTATTCTCGGGACGAGTCTGAGCATGCCGAACATTTGAGAACCATATTGCAGATCTTGAGAGAAAAGAAACTGTTTGCTAAGTTTAGTAAAAGTGAGTTCTGGCTTCTTGAAGTTAGATTTTTGGGGCATATAGTTTCAGGTGATGGTATTCGGGTGGATCCGAGCAAAATTTCCGCGATCGTTGATTGGAAATTGCCAAAGAATGTATCCGAGGTTAGAAGCTTTTTAGGCTTAGCCGGGTATTATAGACGTTTTGTCGAGGGATTTTCGATGATTGCCTCTCCTATGACTAAATTGCTGCAAAAGAATGTTAAGTTTGAATGGACTGATAAATGTCAGTAGAGTTTTGAAAAGCTGAAAGCACGATTGACTGAAGCACCAATTTTAGTACAGCCCGAGCCAGGGAAGGAGTTCGTAATATATAGTGATGCATCATAGATAGGCCTTGGATGTGTAGTGATGCAAGAGGGTAAAGTGGTAGCTTATGCCTCGAGACAGTTAAAGCCACATGAGAAGAACTATCCTACACATGATTTGGAATTGGCCGCTATTGTCTTTGCCTTGAAGATCTGGCGACATTATTTGTATGGTGAAAAATGCCGAATTTTTACTGACCACAAAAGTTTGAAGTATTTGATGAATCAAAAGGATTTGAATCTGCGACAACGGGGATGGCTTAAATTATTGAAGGATTATGAGCTAGTGATTGATTATCATTCGGGAAAAGCAAATGTAGTTGCTGACGCCTTGAGCAGGAAATCTCTTTTTACTTTAAGAGCCATGAATACAAAGTTAGCATTGTCTGATGATGGGTCAATCTTAGCAGAGATGAGGGCTAAACCATTATTTCTCCAGCTGATTTGTGATGCTCAAAAGAACGATAGTGAGTTGCAAACCAAGAGAACTCAGTGCGAATCAGGTTATGACTCAGATTTTCGAGTTGGACCAGATGACTGTTTGATGTTTCGAGACAGGATATGTGTACCGAAAAATGATGAATTGATTCAGAAAATATTAAATGAGGCGTATAATGGCTGTTTGTCAGTTCACCCTGGTAGCACAAAAATGTATAATAATTTAAAGAAGTTATATTGGTGGCCAGGCATGAAAAGGGACATTTCTGAATTTGTAACTAAGTGTTTGATCTGTCAACAAGTAAAAGCTGAACATCAAGTGCCTTCAGGATTACTCCAACCGGTAATGGTGCCTGAGTGGAAATGGGATAGGATTACCATGGATTTTGTAACTGATTTGCCACTGACTCCTAGAAAGAAGGATGCTGTCTGGTTAGTAATTGATAGGTTAACAAAGTCGGCTCACTTTATACCGGTACGTACCGATTACTCACTTGATAAATTAGTTGAATTATATATTGCTGAAATTGTGAGGTTGCACGGGGTACCTATGTCTATAATATCAGATAGAGATCTGAGGTTTACCTCGAGATTCTAGAAAAAGTTACAAGAAGCTTTGGGCACAAAATTGAACTTTAGTATCGCGTTTCATCCACAAACAGATGGTCAGCCGGAAAGAGTAATCGAAGTACTCGAAGATATGCTTAGATGCTGTGTTTTAGAATTTGAAGGAAGTTGGGAGAAATATCTACCTTTGGTTGAATTTGCCTACAATAACAGTTTTCAGTCGAGTATACAGATGGCACCATACGAAGCCTTGTATGGTCGCAAGTGTCAGAATCCTTTATATTGGACCGACCTTAGTGAGAAACAGATTCACGGAGTTGATCTAGTTAAAGAAACCGAAGAGAAAGTAAAAGTAATTCGGGATTGCTTGCAAGCTGCTTCAGATCGACAAAAGTCATATGCAGATTTAAAAAGAAAAGAGATTGAATTTCAGGTGGGTGATAAAGTGTTCTTGAAGGTGTCACCATGGAAAAAGATTCTGAGATTTGGCCGAAAAGGCAAGTTGAGTCCGCGTTTTATTGGGCCGTACGAGATTATTGAGAGGATTGGACCAGTGGCATATCGGTTGGCATTACCGGTAGAATTAGAAAGAATTCATAACGTGTTTCATGTATCAATGTTGCGATGTTATCGTTCTGATCCTTCACATGTGATTTCTCCAACAGAAATTGAGATTCGTTCGGACTTGACCTATGATGAGAAACTGATTAAGATTTTGGCTCGAGAAGTAAAACAGTTGAGAAAGAAAAGTATAGCTTTAGTGAAAGTGTTATGGCAAAGACATGGAGTAGAAGAAGCTACGTGGGAATCGGAGGAAGCCATGAGAAAACAGTACCCAAACCTTTTTACCGGTAAGATTTTCAGGGACGAAAATCCCTAAAAGGGGGGAGAGTTGTAACAACCCGATTTAGGGCCAAAATGGAACAGTGGTTTTGAAACAACAAATCCGAGAATTTATTATTTTGATTAAGTTTTAGTGTTTATATTATGATTGCATAATCGTGTGGGAATTTCGTTGCGAAATTTTATCGATTAGGTGTTTAATTTGACGTTTAGGACTAAATTAAAATAGGTGAAAAATGTGTGTGTTCTAGTTCATAAAGTACTTGATTGAAATGGGGGTTTTAATTAGAGGTCCTTAAATGGCAATTAGACCATTACACTTTATATGGACAAAAATTTGGACATGGATGGAATTTTTAGAAAGTTTAGTAGTAAGGGCATTTTGGTAATTTGCATAATAAATGAAATAGAATGGGAAAAATAACACAAAAATGTGTTCATCCTCATTTAACTTGGCCGAAACTTGCATGCTCTCCATAGCTAGGGTTTGTTTCAAGCCTTCAAGCTCAATAGTAAGTGCATTCAAGCCCCGTTTTTAAAGTTATTTACATTTTTGAAATCCTCGTAGCTCGGTTTACCTATTTCTACCATTATTTCGAGTTAGGGTTTATGTTTAAAAATTTACCCATGAATGATATGCATGTATTTTGATGTTTGATGGTAGAATATGAATGTTTGAGGTTAAGAGAACGATCTTTTCTAAGCGATTTTTAGCGAAAACGAGCAAAACGGTATAATCGGTAAAAATACCTAATGCTCATAAGTACATGTTAGAGTGAGAATTTGATGTTGTTATAGAAGATAAAAATGTTCAGCATGTCATAAAACATAAGAATAAGGGCTGAAATTAAATTTCCGAGCCTAGGGGCAAAATCGTAATTTTGTAAAAGTTAGAGGGCAAAAATGTAATTTTTGCATAATGTGATTTTTGGATTGAAATAAATAATATGGGTGTTAAATGAGCTAAATGTGTTGTTATAGATCAAGAAAGGCGTGGAATCGACCTCGAACGAGGGAAGGAACAGGTTTTGGACTAAATTGCAAAATTTTCATATTTTGCACCGAGGTAAGTTTGTATGTAAATAATACATTAACTTCATTTACATTTTTGTATTTAAGCCTATTTTATATATTTTAATTGATTTTGAATCATAAATCGACTATTGGAAGAATGGAAATAAGTAATAGTGAGAGAAATACTGGTTGAACTTTCGGAAAGATTGAATAATATAGATGAAATGTAGCTAGGTCACATGTATGGTGCTAAGTGCACATCATGTGTACAAGAGAGCTACGAGACACTATGTAGTAGCTAGGTCACATGTGTGATACGGGATGTATCCCATGTAGACAAGAGAGCTACGGGAGAGGATAAATGTAGCTAGGCCGCATGTGTGATTCCAAGTGAACGACACCATGTAAACAAGAGAGCTACGAGATAAATTGGCTAGGTCACATGGGTGGTACTAAGTGTTCACCATGTGTACAAGAGAGCCGAATTATATGAAATATGATGGTGGAGCTGTGTGCTGAAACCACTAAGTATCGAGGATTGATTCGAATTGTTTAACGGGATGATTTTATAGTGACATTGTAATCGTGAACCTACACTTGTGATGTATGAAATGTGGTGAAAGTGAATTGTGATATGTAGGCTAAATGAGGTAAATACAAAGAAAGTGTGAAAGAGTGAATTAGCAATAATACTGTTTTAGATGGTTGCAGTGACGTGAATTTGAAAAATCACCAAAAATAGTAGGAATTTAATTAGAGGCTGAATGAGATATGCATTTAAAGATTAATGAGTCTATTTTCATGTAATATAAACAGATCAAGTAAAGGAACTCTATAATTTGAGATATTTATAATTGTGTGTGACTTGCTCAGAATGACTATGTGATCCCCTATTCTTACTTTGAAAAATAATTAAAACTTTTACAAAACTAATTAAGAAATATAGTTTATATGTCTAGATTCATTATTGATCCTATTTTTAAATGAAACAGATTTCATGGCTATTTGAATTGTGTACTGGGAGAAATTCAATTTGTAGTGAATAGAGGTTAGATCAGTCAAGCTGTATAACAGGGGAAACTTTAACTAATAAACTATACTAATTGGCTAGACAAAAAATTCTAGAAAACAATTACTAAAAATTAATATTAGTCTAGTTTCAGGAAAATTTTACGGAATTGAATTTCGAGTTTTGTAACTCGAGTTATGATTTATTTAGTGAGTATGACGCAGTAGAGACAGCTTGACCAAAGAGGAGTAAATGGTGAAATTAAAAGTAGATACACTTGAGTTTTTGTGTAAACATATTAGATTCTTATTCATTATTTACATACTTGCTTACTAAGCTATAAGCTTACCCTCTTTTCTCTTTTTTGTCTTATAGTGTCGTCCAGCTTGCACAGGAGTCAAGGATCGTTGAAGATCTGCCTGAACTATCAATATTTTTGGGTATTTGAACTAAACATTTTGAATTATGGCATGTGTAGTAGACTTAGTTATTTTGTTACGTGTCATAATTGTCTAGGTCTTAAAATATTAAGTATAGTATTTGACCGATTATTTTGTACGAAGCCTTTGAAATTGGCTAATATTATTAAAGGCATATGTTATAATGATTCATGATCTAATTGTATGCCATATTTTTTTTGTTTTTGTTTTATTTAATGGTATGTATTATGATTCGGTAATACCTCGTACCCTGTTCCAGTGATGAATACGGGTAAGGGGTGTTACATGGACACGGGCGTGTGGATGACATACGGACTAGATACAGGGGCGTGCGATCTGGTCGTGTAAGGTAAGTCAGTGAGCTCTACGGGGTTGAGCACAAGCTGGGACACGACCATGTGTTACCAATTTGAATATCCACATGGCCAGGGCACACGAGCGTGTGAACCTTGCAGAGATGAAAATTTTCTAAGTTTCCAAAAGTTTTAAAATGTCATCCATTTAATCCCGAACCTCTTCCGAGCATGTTTTAAGGTTGCGATGAGCCTAGTAAGGGACAATATGATTGTGATTGATAAAAGTTTTAAATTGTATGCAAGATTTATGACTTGAAAGTGTTTAAATGTTATGATGTAAGTTCGGTAATGCCTCGAACCCTGTTCTGGCTTCGGATACGAGTAAGGGGTGTTACATTGGGGTTGTGGCGCACCTAGGTCTAGGGTTCCCTAGGTTGGCTGAAATTGTTTTAGTTTACGGGCTGTTTGGGCCTTGTAATTTTAGGCTAGGGTTTATTTCATTTTGGGCCATATTGGGCCAATTAGATTTGGGTTGTAATGAACTTTAACTTTGACTTAATAATTATTTTATTTATTCTAGGCCCAGGCCAAAATTGTCCTATTACACCATTCATCATCAAACGACTCCTTTGTCCATCTAGTCTTCCTTGTCCCTCCAAAAATTACTGGAACTACCTCTATGATGAATGCCTAAGCAATAAGTTAAATTGGGCCAATCATACTCATGAAGTACTCATTGAAGGATTTAGGAAATATGTTAATGGACAAAATATTGGTAAAAATTTCGGCTACATAAGTAAATAAATTGGATTGTTGGAGGTTACAATTGGTTGTTTGTTTGATTCTAATGTTTTTAGGCATATTTGATTTTAATGTTCTTGTCTTAACTGAAAAAAAAAATTTATGACTGCTTGGCTGGAGTGGAAAGCCATAAATTTGGCCACTCTGGATTTCCCCTCGAATTAGTGTTTAGGGGAATGATAATGTCAAGAAGTTATTAAGAAGTGAAGGCTCTCTGAAAATCCTACAGATAAAGAAGGAGATAGTTTCATTACAATTAGTAAATAGTACTTAGTTTTGTTATGAAATATGATGCAACACAAAACAATCTTATAGGTTGCTATTTCCATCATGGAAATTGTTGTTAGATTTGTAAAATAAATCTGAAATAAAACTTAATAAACCAGGATCTATCATGTCAAATCATCAAGAATAAAACTAGATGCGGAAGCATACCTGAATCCATGAATTTCTTGAAGTTTTACCGGATCTTGGGGATTTGATCTTCCAAATTAGCACACAAGAAATTCAGAGAATATTTGCTCTCTTTCCTAATGATGGGATATTAGAAAAGATATCTTGTGTGTAATTTGGGGACCATAATCCTAATATTTATAACATTGGCATATTTAGTTCTAATCAAATTCTAGTTAGCCCATCATTAATTAGAATTTGATTAGAAGTTAATTACTAGAGTATCTATACATATTTGACCCATACTTTATTTAATAATTAAAGCCCAATAAAATTTTAACCAAATTAGATCACTTTTAATTTGGGCTAACCTATCATGGTAGTAAATAATAACATGTAATTACCCTTATTATATATGTGATGTCCATATTTTCCAACAATCTCCTACTTGGACCACATATATATATACTAATTACTCTATAATCACATGTCATTATATAACCTTATGAGCTCAAAATTTTACTATCATATCCAAAAGGTATTCTGAACAATCTCGTCCATTAATTATGTTAACATAGAACCAAAGTGACTTTCATCCATCCATGATCACGTATATTAACACAACTAAATGACATAGATCAAGTATGGATGTGTAGCATGGAAATTACATGCAATATGAACTAAACATGTCTATTTCCAATTGGTCCTCCTTAGTGAGATCAAACCTTACCAAAATCAGAGTGTGAATAAACCAAATAAACTTTATTTCTGCAGAAAATAAACTTAATATCTTTAAACTGAAATAACTAAAAATGTGTCTATAACATAAAAGTATTTAAAAGTACAAACTCCCACTAAAACCAAATATTCTTAATGATATTACACCCATATGAGCAATGTGCTCATGAAAAACCTTGGGTGTAGTCCCTTAGTAAGCAGATCCGTAATCATGGAGTTTTTCCTAATATGCTTTATAGACACCTAACAGCTCTGAACTTTTACTTTAACAACAAGGAACTTAAATTCTATGTGTTTTGACTTTGATGTGCTCTTGTTGCTATTGGAATAAAAGGCTGCAATTTGTTTTCACAATTTGCACCTTAGTGACAAAATCTTGTATCCATATTTCATCAAAATCGGAGTCTGTATACCTAATGATCTCTAACTAATTAGACCTCTGATATGCGAGCATGTAATCTTTTGTTCTTTGAAAATACCTTATAACACTCTTGAATGCTATCCAATGGTCCAAACCAAGGTTGGTTAAAATATCTGCCTAACATCCCAATAGTGTATATAATATTCCAATGTATACAAACTTGAACATACATTAGACTTTCCACTGCTAAAATGTAAAAAAAAAACTAATGCATTTTCGTAATCTCAAAAACATTCTTAGGGCATTGATTGAGGCTTTACTTATTATTGACAATCAGTATGTCATTAACATATAAAACCAAAAATAGAACCTTACTCCCACTAAACTTATGGTATATACAATTATCAATAAAATTCATCTCTAAACCAAATGAGATAATCATTTGGTAAAATTTGTAATATTATTGACGAGAAGTTTGCTTAAGCCCATAGATGAAGTTCTTTGCAAATCATTAACTTTGCATCATTAGATACAAAGTTTTCTAATTGCACCATATAAATGTATGATCAATGTTACCATTGAGAAACCATTAACTTAATATTCATCTGATGTAGCTTAATGTCAAAATATTCTACTAAAGCCATTATAACTATTTCTCTAGTGGACCTTTTAAATGACATTCATTCTGGAGGTTGTTGAGTTTGTTCTTCTGGAACAACTACCTCATCTTGAATAAGGAGTTGTTCAATATTGTCTTATTGAGATTCTAGATTCACTTATTAATTAATAATAGGTATGAGAACCTAAACATCATCAAAAGTGGTAGTAGGAACTGAGTTAGAATCCAATTCCTCCTCAAAAGCAATGTCTCTAACCTTATTTCTCCCCCCAAATTCAACATCCTCAAAGAATGTTACAATTATCGTGTCAAAAATATTCCTAATTGTGGGATCATAAAACTCGTAGCCCTTAGATCGCTCAGAATTTCCTTGACCCTTATACTTTATAGACATCAAAGAAGTCAGAAGTGATGTCATTTCAACATTATCGTTTTTAGCAAAATATTTCTCAATTTTGTCAAGGAAACTTTGGCCTGAGTAATCTTTTTAGATTCTTTTCCCCTAAAGGCTTCTAAAATGTTGTACTTCGTGATCATTAGACTCATGCAATTTGAATGATCCCACCTCTCAAACTCCTTTTTAACATAAGGGGTGTTTTCTGCAGTGAGAGGTGCGGGTTGTTCTTCCCTTAGTGCAATGTCTATGTTCATACAACCAAACACTATAAGTAAGTGCCTTTTCCATTCATTGAAATTAGCCCCATTAAGCATGGGTATAAAATTTATATTAGCAGATATTGTGACAATAGAAGATGAATTAGCTGAATATAGAACAAAAAATATGTATCACCCCTATCCCGTAACTGTCGCCGGAATAGGTAAGGGGCATTACCAGACAGACAAAACATTTCAGACCGATTCAGAATCACAGATATCACATAACATTAATACATAGGCAATCATCAACAATCCATCCCTTATGATGGTCTACAAGACCTAAAACATACTTTTAAAGACAGTCAGGACTAAACTGAACACATTCATAAATTTCAGAACTCAAAAAATTTTTCAATTCTGTTAAGGTCACACGTTCGTGTGACCAGGCCGTGTGCCTCAGACGGGCACCAGACACGCCCATGTGATCCAGCCGTGCCAAAATAGAGTATACATACTAACTTTTACACATGACCAACAGACACGGCCGTGTGCCATGACCGTGTGACACTTAGCTGGCTACTGACTTAAGCACACGACCATATGACACGCCCATGTGTCTTAACCGTGTGGTCTTAAGAAGTTGTTGCTTTGCATACACGGCCACAAGGCACACCCGTGCTCCCTGACCGTGTGGCACAATGCAGGCTTGGTTTAAACCAAGTTACCACCCCTTTTTGGGTCATTCCTACAAGCAATATTAAACAACATTTATACCAAAATTTTCAGCCAATTCCATGCTTAAAACATGCTTTATTATAACTAAATCATCATCATTCAATAACCTATTCAAATCCATACCAAAACATATTAAAAATCTTATTACAACATGTCAAAATGCTCATTTCATAACTCACTTATGGCACATTCTAACTCATGCTTAAACTTACCATTTCCTCAACTTGGCATATCTCAAAATGATCACCACATATAACGCCATATAACCATTACAAGCATACACAATTTAGCATCACAAACCATTCACCAAAACTAAGCACAAACATACCATTTGTTAGCCAACTCTCATGGCATAACATATATATACATATCAAAGCTTAAATACATAGACATTCTAGCCTATACATGCCATACTTCAAAATATTTACACTTTCAAAAATACCAAAATGAGTTCGATAGTATGGTGACAATCCTCGCTATCCCCGAGCCTTTAGTAACTACGGTAACTGTAAAACAGACAGAAATCACATAGAGTAAGCTACAAAGAGCTTAGTAAGCCAAATACAATTGGTCTAACTATTAAAGAATTTAAAGTAAAAGTCAATAGTAAGACTTCATAGCCATTTCACAGAGTAATTCATGAGCTTAACCGTGCTCATTTGCTTGTATAGATGTCATGTTTCATTTCCATGATTTTTTACATACTTCGCATTCCTTATTTCACAAAAACAGAGTCTTTCATATTCAAAAATTTAGTACGATAAAAACGTACCTGTACAGATTATACATTTCATATATTCATTCCCATATCTCGTACTCTATCATCAGATGGTTCAGAAATGATACAGATACTCATAAATGGGTACAATGTCGACGTCCCGGACGTGGTATTACATGTAATTCAGTATTGATGCCTCTGTCCTAGACAGAGTCTTACACGAAATCGATACGATACCGATGTCCCAGACATGGTCTTACACTTAAATCTCAAATCGAGGCCTGTGTCCCAGACACGGTCTTACACGATATCTCAGATCAATGTCAACATTCTTTTGAAAACGTACAGAGCTTTTGAGATACTAGCATATTATCGGGTTTACTCGAATTTATTCATCAGGCTCTCAAGGCTGTCCAATACAGATTATAGTTTGTATATGCAGAATTTAGTCAACTTAACACGTAACTGTAATTTGACTTACCTCATACGAATTTCGGACGAAAACGAGTCGATTATTCAACTATTTTAGACTTCCCTCGATCTAATTCCGATTTTCTTTGTTCTTGATCTAATAAAATTTAAATTCAACCATTCAATCATTTATTTCATTCAAAATAATCCATGAACACATATTTAAGGCACTTTACGTTTTAGCCCTTACATTTTCACACTTTGACAATTTAGTCCATTTTTCACAAAATCACAAATATGCTAAATTCACCAAGACTATAGCTTGGCCGAATATGCATTACTTCCATACAAGCCCAAATAACATATTTAATTCACAATTTAGTCCTTCAAAACCTCATTATCACAAATTAACCCAAATAGCTCTATTCTATCAAAAATTCAAGAACAAAGCATGATAATCTCACATATATCTTTCATAATCCATATTAAAACATTACAAAGCTCATATAATCATCAATGGCACATTTCATAATCTTCAACAGAAATAGAAATTCAAACCTGGGTTTTGAAAAACACGAAGCAACGATCACAAAAACGTAGAAATTATTAAAAATCAAGTAAAACTCATACCTTAATCAAGTTCTTCAATGGCCAAATGTTAAAACATAAAAACCTAACTTTTCTTTCTTCAATTTCGGTATGAACAAGATGATAATGGCCATTTTCATGCTTTGTTTTATTTTATTTAACATTATATGCCATTTACCAACTTTGCCCTTATTATTAACATATGAAAATCCACCTACTAATGTCTATACTTGTCCATGCGTTAGTACAATGGTTCAATTGCATCATAAGGACTTCATACTTAAAAAGCCACTTCATATAGGCACTTTATCAATCAGCACACAGCTTTTACATTCTACGCGATTAGGTCCTTTTTGCATAATTAAGCACAGAAACAGACAATTTAAATCACAGAAACTTCGCAAATATAAATTCACATATCACAGACACAGAAATAATATTAAAATATTTTTCAGAATCGTTTACGTGGTCTCGAAACCACTGTTCCGACTAGGGTCAAAATCGGACTACAAAATAAGCTCACATAAATATTTATAAGTAAACAATAAATTCAAGATAATGGCTAATCCCATCTCAAGATACTAAACTCAACATTAATTTCAAGTCTTTAGACAATAATATTAACAGTAAGCGGTACTCTTGTTGTAGCAATCAAACATTGACAATAAATTATGTCAAAGAATTAATTAATCTTTGGACTAACTTATTGCTCACATAAAATACCTTATAATTGTCACACATTTATCACCACATATGTCATTGAAATTCTGCCAAATATTAACTTACCTTTGGGTCAATTAATAAATGCATGAATCACAAAAATATATAATCATCTTAATATTTCAAATAAACTAATTTACACAAAAGAGGTCACTTTGGCGGCATTTTGTTTCAACTAATTTATTTAAAATATTATACATCCTTAATTAAAAGCCAAAATCTGAATTTATTTGTTTCAAAATATTTACCTTAATTTCATCTTTCAATCAAATTAAAAGATTATAATATATATTTATCCCAAAACAACATACAGTGATGTTGGCAAATATAATAATAGCTGAATAAATCAAAATAACCTCACATAAGACTTTAAATTTAAACTAAAATAATTTGAATAAAGGAAAACCTCATATCAAGATATCAGACACTCTATTAATATTCCAGTTTTGGACAAAATATTAACTTGTGAGTGATATCTTGGTGGAGTAATCAAACATTGACAATAAGAACATGTTGAATAATAAATCTTCCTTTAGGCCGATTTATTACTCACATGTAAAACCGAATAATCCTCACATGTTTATCACCATAGTTGCACATGTAATATTATTAACCTTCACCTTTCGAATAGCATATTCAAATATTAAACTAGATTATATTTATAAAACCTTAAAACTTTATTTAAAGAATCAAAACCCAAAAATTTATCAAGAATCTCAAAGATTCAACATAATATATAATTAAAATATCAAATCTATAAAATTAAAAAACAAAAATGAATCAATCCAAAATTAATAAAGAATCAATTCATTCTCAATGATTCAACATGACAAAGCTCGGATGCCACTTGTTAAATTTGTAAAATAAATCTGAAATAAAACTTAATAAACTAGGATCTATCATGTCAAATCATCAAGAATAAATCAAGAAGAAAACTAGATGCGGAAGCATACCTGAATCCATGAATTTCTTGAAGTTTTATCGGATCTTAGGGATTTGATCTTCCAAATTAGCACACAAGAAATTCAGAGAATATCGGCTCTCTCTTTCCTCTTTCCTAATGATGGGATATTAGAAAAGATATATTGTGTGTAATTTGGAGACCATAACCCTAATATTTATAACCTTGGCATATTAGTTCTAATCAAATTCTAATTAACCCATCATTAATTAGAATTTGATTAGAAGTTAATTACTAGAGTATCTACACATATTTGACCCATACTTTATTTAATAATTAAAGCCTAATAAAATTTTAACCAAATTAGATCACTTTTAATTTGGGCTAATCTATCATGATAGTAAATAATAACATGTAATTACCTTTATTATATATGTGATGTCTATGTTTTCCAACAATTGTCCCTCAATCGAAGCTTATTGAACAATCTCTAATGACTAGTTTTGTTGCTAAATGGTTGGCAAATATCTATCATTACATGATCGATATTCCAAATCTTATTACATGGACTTTTAAGGGATACATGTGGTTGGTGTTTTTTTTTTCTTTGTCATAAAAAAAAGATGGTTCAAAGTAAAATGGTTGCTCTCATGGAGTGGAAGGGTAAAGAGAATGTGTTATTTGACAAAAATTAATGCTAAGGTTGCTACTTTGAAGGACTCGTGCATTTAATGAAAGAAAAAAATGTCCATGTGAATCCTATGAAAGGTGAGTAAGAGTACTGAAGGACTCCTTTCGCTCAATTTACCTAAAATTAAATGATATTTTATTAAAGTAGAAAAAGGAGTTAGTGGAAGAGGTGAATACAATGTGCTTGATTGAATCCAACCTTGCTAAAGCCTCAAACACTTCGTAACTTCTTCCACCATGGTTAATGTGTCAGATTCTACTTACTATGCCCCACGAAAATGGAAGTTATGGAGTATAATTATAGAATGAGTTTTAGTTTTTACAATCATATTATATTTTATTCACATGTGATAATATATGATTATATATTATAGGTTTTGGTCTCTTCTATAAATGCGTCAATCATGTATATAATAAAAACTTGATCAAGAAGTCGTGTTCAATAATGAATTTTTCTTTACCATCCCATTTGAGGTGTATGATATAATACAATTAGCGAAATATTAATTCCCTATTATATGAAAACAATAAATTGTACACTACAGCAAAACTGACTTTTAGCGGCGTTTTTGTAGGCCTTTAGCGGCGCTTTTAAGCGCCACTAAAACTATTTGCGGCGTTTTTACAAGCGACGCAAAAAACGCCGCTATAGATGGCGCCACAAAATTTTGAAAGGTCATGGCCTTTAGCGGCACTTTTCCCACAAACGCCGCTAAAAGTCATGAAATTTAAAAATAATAATAATATAAAATAAAATAAAATTCATTATCAAAATATTGAGAAGAATGTCCATAATTTAAATATAAAAATTTTCTATTAAAATTCATTATCAAATTAAAATAAAAATAAAAATATAGAATCAAAACTAAAATAAATAATAAAAATTAGATTAAATATAAATATAGAATCAAAATAATAAAGCACCAAAGTTGTATACTGCCCACTATTATAAGTCACTAAAAGCAAGAAAAACAAAATGACTTAATTCATGGAATTCACGAATGTTAACATCAGACATGAGTTTAAAACTTTGCCTTTGAAAGGATGTTCAAAAAACTTTGCCTTTGAAAGGATGTTCAAAACTAGAATCCACAATAGATCGAAGCAGCTCCAGTTTCAACAGCAAGTTTCTGAATCCCAAACTGTGAATTCCAACATACCCCCTACACCACATAAAAAAGAACATTGCTTTACACTAAAACTAGCAGATTATATTAGAACATTGTTTACCTTAAAAATATGTATAAATTAGAATCAACTAAGGCTAAAATACCTGAGGAAGTGCTTTGTATAAAGCACTGATGCCATCTCCTTCCCATCCTGGATAAATGTGTTCTGCCATGCCATCAAATACAAGATCAGAGACTAAAACAAAACACTAAAAAGTTTATCAAAATTTTGCAATTAAAAACACTATGTCAAACTAAGTTTAATAGCTCCACCAAAATACATCTTTGAAGGAAAGGACACTTTGCTCACAAAATGTCTTTGTTTTTCACTCAAACTAGTAGTTGAAAAGCACATATAATCATAGAACCAGTACCATCCAACCCTCTTCTTAAATGTAATAAAAAGAAATTGAGGATGTTTGGTGCAATTAACTCAAGAAATTTTAAAAAGAGAGGAAGAAGAAGAAGAAATTGCAAAACCTGTAGATTTTGAGCCACCACCCAAGTAACATAAGCCAGGTTGCACTGCAAAAAATTGCATAGCACGGTTTAGTGAATCATGATTGTGAATTCCAAGATAGTTTTACAAATTAGTAAATATACGATATCCTACCATTCTACGTGAAATTCTTTCAACATATCTGTCTATAAGCAACGTTAAAATCTTGCTACAACCAAAGGTAACAAAAATCAGGTCACTCTTCATGCAATCAATTTTTTAGGAATGAACACAACCAATTTTGGCAACAAAAATGACATGAGAGTTATATATACCAAAACATAATAGTAAGAAGGCAGATTCTGATTCGTGTTTCATGCTTGCTTCGCTGCTTGGTAGTATGATTTTCAAAGAAGAGATAGTAGCTGACCTGAACACCAATAAGATACATACCCCAATATCCTGGGTACGATAACAAGTAATCACTTGACAAAATCTTGTATCAAGATGACATGATGCGAAGAGTTACTAATAAAAAGGGACTACATGGACCATAACACCATTTTACTCTTTTTAGATAAAAAAGAACAATTAGTAGCCTATTATTCCGTAGAAAGAAGACAAATCTCCAATGGAAGAAATGGTCCTAAAAATTAATATAGAAATTCTTTTCCTCTTATCATTTTCAATTTCCTTCTAATCAATACAAGCTGTTTTTCAGCTTGATGAGACTTGAATCGAAGATTGACATCAAAATGCAAAGAATACAGTTTTTTTTCTCAAGGGATCTCAAGAATCTTACAGACAACATATCCAATAATAAAGCTGTAGGTGCAAAAAAAATAAAAACACTATGATAAAGCATACACCAATGGGATGGGACATTAGGTACAGTCCTAAATTGTCCTTACCAAATAAGCTAAAAATTCCCTCCTTGTTTCTGCTTATGACTTCCGTACCCCTTTCATTAGAAAGAAGATAAATATTTAGCCCATTAATCAACCAACTTTAGTACCCTGAGAGTTAGAAAGTCAACTTATTGTATAGGACCAATCAAAAAGCAAATACCAGAATATAAAAACAAGCTTCATAAATATGAAAGTATACCAACTAAAATTTCTGAACCAAGAATTCCAGAATATTCTGCGGGAACATTTAAAATGGATGTAAGGATGGATACACCAGCAAGTGTGAAAAAGAAATTCCAGCAAGTGCTTCGTGCTTGCCGTGAAGTAACTGCATTCATTAGCACAAAGGAGCCAACTCCAAGGTCCATCTAAAAAAATTATGCAAGGTTCAAAAACATTAATATGATAAAATATTTGGGATTGATATTTTGCAGGATAAAAACATAAAAGTTTACTGAAAATACAAACAAATTCAATAAGTTTTGAGATATTGGTAGGACAAGTTCAGAAGTTTTCAAAGTGAATGAATGTAGACATCCACTTCTCATACATAATAATCTTTCTGAAAGGATGTAAAGACCCCTTATGAGAACAACAATAACAAAAATATTATGTACGAGGGTATAGGATTAAATGTTAACATGGGTTTTACCTCTAAAAAGCTGTAAATTTACCTACTTAAATTATTAGCAAAAAGAAATAATATGCATGAAGATGAAAAGAAAAATATTAACGACCTTGATAATATCTTACCAAGCTAGTCACGTAAGTCTCTGTCTTAGCATATTCTCTAGGATATATTCTGAAGTCAACAGCCAAGATACACAAGCATGTGATAAACATCTGCAAAATTTTCCCACTGAAAATTTATTACAAATTAAACAATGTACCAACAGCCAAGATACACAAGTAAGTGACAAAAAATATCAATAAATTCCCACTGAAAATCTATCACAAATTCAAAAAGGTACATTAAGCAAAGATAGTAATTTCAAAAGAAACCAATTTGCATAATATACAAGCAGGTAAGACACTATACCGTAACAACCCTATAAGATGATATGGTTGCCCTTGAAGCATTAGGTCCTTCCATGTAAGGCAAAGAGTAAGTTCTGCATTAGAAGGCTTTGAGTTAATATCCTTTTACATCAACAACACAGTTCTCTGTAGAATAATGAGTAATGATTGAAGAAATAACGCATATATGAAACTTTCATCAAGTTCTACCTTTTGACTGCAGTAAAGAGGATCAGCAAGAACAATAACCTAATCATGCATATGTATACCCACTCTACTAGAACCTATTACACCAATAACTCTTTTATCAAACAACAAAAATCAAATTTGGGGATTCCAACAAAATCTTTAGAATGCGAACTGGGAGTACTTACATTGAAAATTAAAAGTGTGGGTAGAACAATGAAGACATAATCCAAAGCTACCTGAGGCTAGGTAAGACTTTAAACTCCTACAAGTATCTGCTCAAACAGATTCAATGATAAGCACTCATGAATTCTACAAAGCCATATAAATTTTGAATTTCTGATCTTTATTGTTTTATTAAAGGTGAAAATATGTCAACAATTGCTATAATTTTGCAAAGTTTAAGATTTAGGGTGTGTTTGACAAACCGTTAAACTTTTTTTAATTTTATTATAGGGTTTACTAATTCCGCAAACAATTTTCTAATATAAATTTAGTTCTTAAAAAAATCAAAACTTAATATTTCAGCTTATCAAACAACACCTTACTCTTGCACTTAAAAGTTAAAAAATACTTTTCTCAAAAAAGGAAAAATACTTAATATTTGGCCTTGATTAAAAATTTAAGAACAAAGTTTCTACAATAAATCATTTCAATTAGAGACAAAGAAATCGATAACTTTACCATTCACTGTCTAAGAGCAGAAAGTGTGCCGCAAAAGCATTAGAAGCTGAATATAAAATTGAAAAGAAATTTTAAAAAATAACACACATTTATTTGAGAGATAAAACAAATTAAAATGAAATTGAAGTGTCCATAAACTTACAGCTACATTATTCAAAAGAGCAGAGACTTCAAGCATGGAAGATCCAGGCAAATTGCTCACGAATCTGTAGGTTATAGTATTCTAATCAATAGGATTTGCAATTAGAAGATTAAATTAAAAAATTGGGAAATTTGAGAAGAAAAAGAAAAAGAGATTAACTAACTGTTCTCTGAGGTGCTTGTTGGGATTCAAAGATCTTGGGAAGGAATCCATTGACGAAGAGTTTGAAAACGCAGTTGTGAATTTATTACAGAAGATCAGAGCTAAGCAAGTAAAACAGGAAAAAAATGGAGAAACTAGAATCAAGTTTCTATAATCTAAACACAAAAAAATTTAAAAAAAAATTGCAGAAGCAAGCGTAAATTCTCCCACCTTTTAGCCAAACACCATTTTTCTCCTTGAATGGGTCAAAAGCCGAAAACCTAGAAGCCAAAGGATAATTAAAAATCTTCAATTTAAAAGCATTTTTAAACCTAAAGAAGGCAATGGATTTATTGTTCAGACTCTTAAGATATCTATTTTGTTTTTGTTGTGGAGGGAGACGAACGTGTAGCCGAATAGCAGAAGCCCAATAGACACAACCCCACCTTCAACGCCGCCGTCTAGTTCACTGCCATCTCGTCTATCTCAGAGTATAACTGGAAACCAAATCAAGACTGAAGCAATTTGACGCCAAATCAAGACTGCCATCTTAGTTTCTTGATTGAAAAGAGCAACGGAGGGGTGAGATTGGGGGGTGTTTTGAGGATACTAATTTTAGGGGAAAAAATTAGGCGTTTCAGAGGGGAAAAATTTAGGGATAAAACCGCATATTTTTTTAAGTGAAATAATTTTTGAGGCGTTTTTATAAAAAAGGCAGTTATTGTTAAATTTTTAGGGACGCCACAAAATATTATTTTATTTTAAATAAAACGATTCTGTTTTGTTATGCTAAATATATTGTTAAATTATTTCTCTATTAAAAATTATTAGTTAAGTAATTTTATAAAATATTTTTTATTACTATTTTTTATAAATTGGTTTTTATAAATTAAAAAATTAAGTATTCTGAAAATAAATATAGTATATTTTACTAAGAAAACAAATAATTAAATAGCTGTAATTAATTATTAAGTTAGAATTATCCAATGTAAGCAATCAATCTCTTACATATTAAATTTCTATTAAAGATTGAGACGTTAATCATAATTTTATATTATTCTTTTCCGATCTAATCTCCATTTCATTAGAGATATTTCTTCCTAACTAAAATATAATTATTTTGCTAGATGTTCGGTGTGGAATGATTTTAGTTTTTGTATTTTATTTTTATTTGTTATAATTCGGTCCTATCCAAAATAGATAGTTACCTATCCATATCAATCTGTTATTTTTTTATTTATTTATCAATGTTTTTTAAATCTAATATTTAAATATATCAAATGGTTTAGATTAATATATCAAATGTTTTTTTTTTATTTTTAATGTTATTTATTTATTTATCAATGATTATTTTACTTTACAAATTCAAAACATCCATTGTTTCGAATCGAGTTTTAAATAAAATTAATTGTAATTTTATAATTTATATCAATTTGAGTGCAATAATTGTTTGTCTATATAAATTAAATATTAAAAATATTTTTAGTTGAATCATATTAATGGAAAGAAAAATTTATAATTATAGTTATTTTTTTATTAAGTTGGTAAGTATATTAATTCAGTTGTGAAATTATTAACTTACCCTCTCACATATATATAAATTAAGTTAAAGAATGTATTTATATATATATATATAATAAAAACTCGAAACACAATTAACTTTATGATTATAACCAAAATAACAATTAATTTTTATATAAACTTTTAAATTAATTTTTATATAAACTTTTAATAAATATATGAGTTAAATAATATCTTTTCACATAGGAGTGTTAAATCTTAAAAAAGAAAAAGTAATTCTCTTAACATACTTTAACAAATTGAATACTAAATCACTTAATCTGTAAAAGTTAAAATATGAGATAAGTATTTGTACTTTTCGTAAAATTAAAGTTTAGTCATTATATTTCTATTCTTAAGAATTTAATTCCTCTATGTTTCAAATTTTTGAATTTAAGTTTAATTGTTAAAATTACTTTTTTATTATTATTAAATTCGTTAGGGATTTTGGATGTCGAATTTGGGAATGGATGATAATACTTTAGGGATTTAGGATGAGGAAGAAGGGGAAATAGAATTGGGAAAAACGGGGAAAATGTTAAGTGTATCAGGTGTGGGTCAAAAATAAGACAGCTAAACGACGAAGTTTTGAACAAAATAATTTAACATTAGCAGCGTTTATAACCTAGCGCCACTAAAAATGCACCTATTACGACGTTTAAGGTTTTAAGGATTATAGTTTAGTGTTTAGGGCTTGTTAGGGTTTTGGGGTTTACTATTTTAGGGGTTATAGATTAGTGTTTTATGTTTTTTTGGGGGTTTAGGATTTTAGGAGTTACATGGCTTTTAGTGGCGTTTTACCAAAAGCGACGCTAATGCTCTGGTCTTTAGCAGCATTTCACCAAAAGCGCCGCTGATGCTCTGGTCTTTAGCGGCGTTTTACCAAAAGCACCGTTGATGCTCTGTTTTTAGCGGCGTTTTAACAAAAAAGCCGCTATTGCTCTGTTTTTAGCGTTGTTTTTTCAAAACGCCGCTATTGCTCTGTGTTTTACAATTTTTGCGGTGTTTTTTGATAAAACGCCGCTAAAGCCCTATTTTCATTTGGACTAGTCATATGTGTTTTTTTTTAATTGAATTGGAATGACATGTATGTTGTTATGTAATTGGATTAGAATAATTTGTAATTGAACTTTGTAATTTTTATTTTCAGTTTAATTATTTATTTACCTACCATTATCAACTAACCTCAATCCCTATCATCATGTTGCTTTCTCTATTAACTTGTTTTTATAGATGCCTTTACCATCGGTTAAGATTCCACATGAACTTGGCGAAGTAGAAACTTCCATTTTCGAGTACATTTGGGATAATGATGTTAATATAGAGTAAGCATTTGTTAAATATTCTTTATCATTAATCATATACATGCATTGTATGAATATAAAGCCTGTACTTGTAAAGTTGCAGTGAAACAATATTAATGTTCTTGAACGTTTCGGCTTGTATTTAGGAGTTCTATGCAATATAACCTAGGGTGTGGATTGGTGACAACGTAAGTTTGGTTTTTATTACTTCAATGTTAATGTTTTTTTTTAAATATTATTCAGTTTCAATTGATATTAGTATATAATCATGTATAATTGACTCTGTGTGTGCCAATGAAATTGGCTTTTGGGAAAAGGGAGAAGCCACTTGGGACAAGAAATGGTATTTCGCATCAATGCTTACTAAGAGTATAAAGAACCCTAAACCATGTTTGTTTCCATATAGTACTTGCAATTTTTGTAATAACTAATCATATATACGCTTGTGATATTGCAGTATATACTGATTAAAAAGGAATGCAATCCAAAGACGATGTGGAATGACATAAGTGGCAGTTTCATGTGATGGGATCAATCAACGACCATGCTTATATAAATTTATGCTTTTTATTTTCTTTTTCGTACATATATATTTATATATCTGTTACATTTATATATGCATGTTTTTTTTTTTACATTTTTAGATTTTTATTCTAATTAATAAGAGTAATGTCCACTGGTTTTTATGTCTAATCGGCATTTTTGAAGGGCAAGCGTACGTCTTAGATAGCTTGGCATGAGGAAAATCCAATCAAAAGAGAGTTAAAGATATGAAAATATTGTTAGTTATTATACTGGAATTCGAATTAGTATTACATTCCTTTTTTTTTTTATCAAATTACATTCCCTTTTTTGATTGCCTTGTTTAGGGTTAATTTCGCTTTATGTTTGAAATAACTTAATAATTGTGCAAAATTGTGGGAACACAAGGTTTCGTGTCAAATTTTGGATATCCCCACGAGCCCAGGGCGAAACTGGTTGTTAAAATGCTAATGTTAAACAAAAAAAATAATTGGTTAGTTTCACGGTTGTTTTATGTCTAATCAGTTTTGTTATTGTTCATCTGTATAACGTTAAAACCCATATTGATGGCTTTCAAGTTGTTTACCTTACTATTTTCTCTTGTTCATAGATACGATTATGAAATGTTTTTTTATCAAATAGATGAATGCTCTATTTGATGTAGCATAGAAAGAAGCGGTAATTTCTTACACTCAATATATATAGAGTGCATTAATTTACATTACTGCTCATAACATTTTTTACATAAGGTTTATCTTTATATGTTCTTGACTTTTGGATAGATTTTATGTAACACCCCGAACCTGTATCCGTCACTGGAACAGGATTTCGAAGCATTACCGAAATTTGCAGATCATTTAACAAAAATTTCACTTCATATAACATTCATACTGAAATCAATCAAATTTAATCATAACGTCTTTTATGTGAGTCATTGAGGCCCAAAATGTACATTAGAAACATATCGAGACTAAACCAAAAACTCAGAAATTTTTTTGAAAATATTTAAAATTTTCAATACTGTAGGGGTCACACGGTCGTGTGGCTCACACGGCCAAGAGACACGCTTGTGTCTTAGTCCGTGTGGGCATTCTGTTTTGCATAAATTAGAAGATGCAGTGGACACACGGTCGTGTCATCTGGCCGTGTGTCGCACACAGCTGAGACACACTCCCATGTCTCTGCCCTTGTGGCCCAAATAGGCCATTTTTCCTAGCCTTGTTTCTTACTCAATTTGTCATCAAACTAACCAAACATTTTAGAACATCATCATTATAAGACAAATTGTGCATATACCAAAATACCAAAACACATACAGACTAATGTTTAATCAGAATAACCTATACATGCCATTATAACCAGAATTAGATTATCCAAAATTACCAATAGAACTGATGGATAGTGTGATATAGCTCCGGCAAGCTTCCAACCCATTCGAGCTTCCGATAATCTGTAAGGTAAATAGAAACAAACACGTAAGCAATGAATGCTTAGTAAGCTCGTATAATCTACAGATTATCAAGAATAATCCATTATTGATACCACAATACTCATAAAGTATTATTTAACAACTCACCAAGTGAATAATCTACAGTGTCACTTATACATATTATTCCTAGCATGGTAGGATTTTAAGCAAATTTAACTCTTCCACATTCATACCGTATGCATAACACACCAGTCATAAGCATATCATTCCATCATAACTACAAGCTAGTGCATTTAAACATAGGCCTTTTTCGAATTAATTACATGATAAATCATTTCATAAGAAATTTCACAATTTAAACCTTACCACTCTTTCATGAGCATTAGCATATTTTCTCTTGAGTACTTACCATTTCAATGCTTCATATAAATAAAAATATTACCATTCAACCAATAGTTTAGCACTTGCCTAAGCATCAACAACAACACTTGTTAGTGTACTTGCACATATTTCATATAAAGTCAACATTGATAAACTTATTTTCTCAACATGTCACACTTGAGTTTATTACTCGTATCAACTTACACAATTTCTTTGTATCAACATATTAAAGATAGTAACATATTTACATGTCATGATACATACCATTCTCTTGTCGTTTCTTCATAAACATATATCATTTATTTCATTATATCAATATTTCATAGACCATCATTTTCATGAATTTCGTATATATTTATTCCAAAAACAGTTCATAATCATGAATATACATAATTATCAAGCAAGTTTCATACACATGTATTTTCCATGTCATGTTTCAATATATCAAATAAATATCATTTCCATGTATTTCAGGGATATTTAAGAAATAAATTATATTAAACTCATATTTTCTCACATCAGGAGTTTTGTCCGTTGAATCATTGAAATATCAATGGATACCCAGGTAGTATACATGAGGTATACAAATCAGTGATTCGTCAATTCATATTTAGGGGTACCCTTTAAGGCACATAATCAGGAAGCACACTCTCGAGCCGTATAACAGGATGCTCAGATGAGCCATGTAATAGGTCACTTATCCTGGCTAAACAGGAAACTCATAAGAGTTTAGAACGTGAAGCTCATTAAGCTTAACAGGTAACTTCGAAGAGTTATTAACAGGAAGCTTTGGATAAACATAAAAGGAAGTTCAAGTGAGCCATATCAGGAAGTTCATAAGAGCTTATATCAGGACGTTCACAAAGAGCTACATTTGTGTCCGCAATATATGCAGGATCACAACCGATCATGTAACAGGACACTCACAAAGAGCTACGGTAGTGCGCAACACATGTAGGATCACTACTGATCAGGATGCTCACAAGAACTATATAACAGGACACTCGAGAGGGCTTATAACAGGATTGCTAGTCCGAGCTATATTCTGTCCACAACATATACAGGACCACATTCAATACGGGAAATCATGTATCCATATTGAATTCAGAAAGAAGTATGTTAGTTAGAGATAAAGAAAGAATTTTTAGAGCTCAAACAAGGAAACATGACTGTATCTGAGTATGAGCGAGAATTTGTTCGATTGAGCAAGTATGTCAGAGAATGGGTTCCAACCGAAGCTTATATGTGTAAATGATTTGAAGAATGGTTAAATGAAGATATTAAGTAATTGTTAGGAATTTTTTAAATAAGGGAATTTGCAATACTGGCCGATCAAGCACACAAAGTTAGGGAATTGAGTAAAGAAAAGAAACAAGTTGAAAGAGAAGTTCGGGTTTCTGGTAAAAAATTTATGAGCATGTCCCAATCATCCGCTGCAAAGAAATCAAAGAAGTATCATGATCGTTCTACCACCTTTATGGGATATTTTAGCAAAGAGCGAGGCTCCCAACGCTCTAATCTGAGATCCTCATCTCTATCTGTTACTAGTGTTGGTAGTGTCAGTAATCCCAAGCCGAAATGTAAATTTTGTAACAAATTTCATTTTGGGGAATGTCATGTAACAACCTGATTTTAGCTAAATCAGAATAATGGTTTTGGGACCACAAATTCGAGTTTAAAAAATTATTTTAATATTATTTTATGTGTTTACAGCTTGATAGCATGTATATGTGAAAGTTTTGTGATTTAATTTTATCGTTTGGATGTTTAATTGATAAAAGGACTAAATCGCGTAAAATTAAAAAGTTGCAGTCTACTTGTTTAAAGTGCTTAATTGCTATGGTTTATTAAATGAAAGGTCCTTATGATGTTATTAGACAATTGATAGTGGAATTTGACATAAATGGATGATATTAAATGTTTTATATTAAGGTTAAAATGTTAATTTGGTTAATAAGGTTAATTAAATAAAAAAAGTGAAAAATTATCTTCATTATCATCATCCATAGTCGAAGACCAAGAGAAAAGGAAGAATAAAATGTTGTTTTAGGGTTTGGCCCTTGTTGTTCTTGATTGAGGTATGTTTCGAGCTCAGTTTTTGAATATTTCTATGTTTTTGTGATCGTTGCTTCGTGTTCTAGCTAGCTCATGCTTTAATTTTTGAAAGTGTTGATGATTTTTTGATATGCCATTGATGAATGCTTGATCTTTTGAATGTTTAATGATGAAAAATGAATATTTTTTGATAGATTTTCATGTTTTGTAAAGTGATTTTTTATGAAAAAGCCTAAATAGGATTAAATTGTGAAAATTTTAAATTGAGGGGTTGAAACGTGAAATAAATGAAAACTATGCACTACTAGGGGCACTATGGTAATTTTTTCAAGCATGGGTCTTGTTGAATTGTGTGAATTTTGTGTATTTATGAAATAGGGACTAAATTGTAAAAATGTAAAACTTTAGGGACTAAAGCATAAAAATGCCCAAATATGTGTTTGTGGCCTAAATTGAGTGATTTGATGAATAAATGATTAATTTTTAATGTATCTAGATCAAGAACAAAAGAAATCAGATTTAAATCAGGGAAAATCAAAGGTTATCGAATAGTCAGTCCAATCCCTCTATTTCGACTACGAGGTAAGTTCATATGCAAATAAATGTCTTTAAATTGAATTATATATGTTTAATTATCTTGAACTGCTATGAATGTTGAATGAGCAAATACGAGCAAGAATCGACGAAGTTATGATTTCCAAAAGTCCCATACAAACCCTAAGAATAGTATAGGATATGAATGTCATGACATTTGGATTACTGAGATGTGATTACATGTAAGACCATGTCTGGGACATTGACATTGTATTGTGATTACGTGCAAGACCATGTCTGGGACATTGGAATCGTTATATAATTTCGTGTAAGACCATGTCTGGGACATTGGCATCAATATGTGATAACATGTAAGACCATATCTGGGATATGGCATTGTATGAGCTATATGTGATTTCCAAGTATCCTTAATGATTCTGAAAGGTTCAACGGACAAACTCAAGTTAAGAAAGAATATGTGAACAAGTAAAGTGATTCAGGTACGTACGAGATTTATATGAGTATTAAAAAGGGAAGTATTTGATGAACTCACATGTGGCATTGAATATGTATACATTGGAAAGGTTTGTGAACTTATATGTGCTTATTCATAGTTTGCCTATTTGATGAAAATGGTGTTAATTCATGTGGTAATTTTATTTGTATATGGCTTACTAAGCTTTTAAAGCCTACTTTATGTGTTTTTCCCTATTTTATAGATTATCGAAGCTAGATCGGACATCGAGGATCATCAGGAACCGTCATCACAATATCGACTACTTTTTGGTATTTTTGGATGCTTTGTAAATTTGGTATATAGCATGTATAGGCTAGTGAGTTGATGATAAGTTTTTAGTATGATATTAGCCATTTGTGTTGGCTTGTGAAAGGATGTAAGTTGGTGTGTATTTAGCCATTTAAGTTGGCTTGATTTATGAGTTTGATAAGTGATATATGTGGTAATAGTTGCCTTGTGTTTTGGCATATTTAATATGGTTCTTGTGATGCTTATGAGTTACTCAACTAGCTAGTTGTTAATTAGTGTATTATTGCTTGGAAGATGACATATATATTGATTTTGAGATGATGAAATGGTATGTTTTGTGGCATGAATTAGTTGACAATATTGTGAGAATATGCATAAGGAGTTAGGTGAAAAATGTTGGTTATGACATAATGATGTGGTATTTTTTTGTTATGATTTTTGGGGTTGAATGAATGATTTATAAATGGCATGAAATGTGTATGAAATAACATGCTTTGGTTGCCTTTGAATGTATTGAAATGGTATGAAATGATGTGGTATAGGTATGCTTGATGTGGGTGAGAAATGTGGCTTAAATCAAGCCTATTTTCGTGCCACATAGTTGAGCACACAGGCATGTGACTCGACTGTGTGACCCCTGAATATTAGTTAAACAAGTCATGAGTTACACAGTTTAGACACACAGGCATGTCTACTGGCCATGTGTGGCACACAGGCTGGCACATGGGCGTGTGGCTGGCCGTGTGGCCAAGTCAGTATATCCTCCAAATTTCACATGGTCATGGCACATGGGCGTGTCTTCGGTCGTGTGATGTAAGTCAAGATGTATACCCTATTTCCACACGGCTTGAGACACAGGCGTGTCTGGTGGCTGTGTGAGGCACACGGCCTGTTCACACGGGCGTGTGAACCCTGTATGCATGAAAATTTTCTAAGTTTCTCAAAGTTTTCAAATATTATCAGTTTAGTCCCAAACCTCTTCCAACCATGTTTTAAGGTCTCATAGAACCTTATAAGGGACAATAAGATTATGTTTTATTAATGTTTATGTGATAATGTATTCATGTATGAGAAATGTATGTTGTATGCTGTAATTGATCGATAATGCCTCGTAGCCCTATTTCGGTGACGAATACGGGTTAGGGGTGTTACATGTCATTCGAAAAGTAGGGCCTGCTACTGATGCAGTTCTCTTGATCATTTTCTTAAAGATTGCCCTGAAAGGATTGAAAAAGATACTGATAAAACTTCGAAACCAAGTAATCCCGCCCGATAGCAGACCACCCCATCACCCTAGCAATGTCAGTGGTAGCCGAGGTACTACAACAACAATCAAATCTGAGGCATGAGCACATGTAAGGACATATGCTATTAGTGCTAGAGAAGATGCTTCCGCACCAGACATTATTATTGGTACATTTTCTCTATTTGATACCGATATTACTACTTTTATTGATCCTGGTTCCACACATTCATACATGCACAAATTTAGTGTCTATTAAAAATTTACCTGTTGAATTCATTGAATTTGTGGTTAAAGTTTCAAACTTCCTGGGCCAGTATGTTATGGTGGATAAAGTCTGTAAAAACTGTCCGTTGATGATAAAGGGTTTTTGCTTTTTGGCTGATTTGATGTTATTGTCATTTGATGAATTTGATGTGATTTCTGGAATGGACTGATTAATCCAACATGATGCAATGGTCAATTGTAAACAGAAATATATTGTGTTGAAATGTTAGAGTGGTGAATTACTCCATGTTGAATCTGATAAATTAGATGGGTTATCTAGTGTGATTTTAGCAATATCACCACAGAAATATGTTACAAAGGGTTATGATGTTTATCTTGCATATGTGTTGGACAGTAAAGTATCTAAGTCGAAGATTCAGTTAGTGTCGGTTGTATGTGAATTTCCTGATATATTTTCGAAAGAATTACCTAGTCTACCACCGGTTAGAGAAGTGGAATTCTCTATAGATCTTGTTCTGGGGACAACACCCATATCCATAGTACCTTACAGAATGGCTCCTACCAAATTAAAAGAATTGAAAGCACAGTTGCAAGAGTTGATTGACCGGTTCTACTTGTAAAGAAGAAAGATGGATCGTTGAGGTTGTGCATTAATTACAGACAGCTTAACAAGGTTACAATAAAGAACAAGTATCTATTGCCTCGTATCGATGATCTGTTTGACTAGTTGAAAGGTGCCACTGTATTTTCAAAGATTGATCTCCGTTGTGGTTATTATCAACTACGGGTGAAGGAATCAGGAGTTCCAAAAATAGCTTTCAGAACTAGATACGGGCACTATAAGTTTCTTGTAATGCCGTTTGGTTTGACAAATGCACCTACTGTGTTTATGGATCTGATGAACAAAATTTTTAGACCATATCTAGACAGGTTTGTGGTGGTAATTAAAGATGATATTTTGGTTTACTCTCGAGATGAAAATGAACATGCAGATCATTTGAGAATTGTGTTACAAACACTACGAGAGAAACAATTATATGCCAAATTCAGTAAATGTGAATTTTGTCTATGAGAAGTTGGATTTCTTGGACATATAGTATCTGCTAAAGGTATTCGAGTGGATCCGAGCAAAATTTTAGCCATTGTTAATTGGAAGCCACCAAAGAATGTGTTTGAAATTAGAAGTTTTCTAGTACTAGCTGGATATTATCAGAGATTTTTTAAAGGGTTGTCAATGATAGCTTCTCCGATGACTCGTTTTTTGCAGAAAGATATGAAATTTGAGTGGTCTAATAAATGTCAACAGAGTTTTGATAAGTTGAAAGCCTTATTAACAGAAGCACCTATGTTAGTTTATCCTGAATCGGGTAAGGAATATGTAATTTACAGTGATGCATCATTAAATGGTTAGGTTGTTTATTGATTGAAGAAGGTAAAGTAGTAGCCTATGCTTCAAGATAGCTAAAACCACATGAAAGAAATTACCTGGTACATGATCTTGAATTGGCAGTAATTGTGTTTGCATTAAAAATATGGCAAGATTATCTGTTTGGTGAAAAATGTCACATATTTACTGATCATAAAAGTTTGAAGTCTTTGATGTCACAGAAAGATTTGAATTTGAGACAGCGCAGGTGGCTTGAGTTATTGAAAGATTATGATCTGGTTATTGATTACCATGCGGGAAAAGCCAACATGGTTGCAAATGTTCTGAGCAGAAAATCTCTATTTTCTTTGCGAGCAATGAATACCCGATTGTCGTTATCGAATGATGGTTCAATCATAGCTGAGTTAAAACCTAGACTGGCGTTTTTGCAGCAGATTTCTAAGGCTCAAAAAGATGATAGTAAGTTACAAGCAAAACAGATACAGTGTGAATCAATTTTTGATTCAGAATTTTAGATTGGGTCTGATGATTGTTTATTATTCAAAGGCAGAATATGTATTCTGAAGAACTTGGAACTGGTATAGAAGATTTTACATGAAGCCTATAACGGTAACATGTCTATTCATCCTGGTAGTAGTAAAATGTATAATAATCTGAAAAAGATGTATTGGTGGCCAGGTATGAAACGGGATATTTCTGAATATGTATCTAAATGTTTGATATGTCAGCAAGTAAAAGCTGAACATCAGGTGCCTTGTAAAAGCTGAACATCAGCAAGTAAAACTAAATTTTGGGCCAAGTCGGAATAGTGGTTTTGGGACCACAAATCCAACATAGTAAAATTCATTTTTACTATATTTTTATGGTCCAAAATTTTATGGGATTGTTTTATGAAAATTTCGTTCGAAAATTTTTACCTTTGGGCACTCAATTTAGTCAAAATGACTAAATTGTAAAAAGTGTAAAAGTTGAGTTCTACATGTTAGAGGTGTCCAATTGTTATAAAATTTTAAATTGGAGGTCCTTAAATGGTAATTAGACCATTGGTTAATTTGTTGGACAAAAATTGACATGAAATAGGTGAAATAGAATATTTTTAAGTTAGGGGCATTTTGGTCATTTAGCAATTATATGATTAAATAAACAAAATAAAAGCCAAAATTTTCTCATCTTCAACCTTGTAGCCAAATTTTTGAAGACCACCATGGCTAGGTTTTTTTTCAAGCTTTCCAAGCTCCATAGTAAGTCTATTCTTGCCCCGTTTTTAATGATTTTCACGTTTTTGAAATCCTTATAGCATGATCTACCTATTTATACCATTTATTTGAGTTAAGATGAAGGTATAGGATTTGACCCATGTTAGAAATTTGTGTATTTTGATGTTTAACAATAGATTATGCATGTTTATGGTTGGAGAAACAACTTTTGCTAAGTGATTTTCAGTGAAAATGCCTAAAAGGACTAAATTGTAAATGTTATAAAATATGTAGTAAAAGTGTGTTTTAATGGAAATTTTGGGCTGTTGTAGTTATGGAAATGGTTCGACTAGGCTTAAGGTACAAATAAATTGAATGAAAATCATTTTACGAGCCTAGGGGCAAATGTGTAAATATGAAAAAGTTTAGGGAAAATGTAAATTTTGTGAAAATAAGATTTTAGGTTATATTGAGTAGCTTAATGATTAAATAAGCTAAATTTGATGTTATAGATCAATAAAAATGAGATTTGGGCCTAGAGCCGGGGGGAGGGGGGAACAAAGTATTGGACGATTAGGTCCTTTTCTCCATTGTCGCATTCGAGGTAAGTTTATATGTAAATATAAGCATTATTTTTATTATTGCATTGTTATTTTTATACTTTAGTATTTTATGATTTATATGAATAACATTATGGACAAGTTCGACAACGATGTGATAAGCGACAAAATCCCGGTTAAACCTTAGGAATAGAATAGGATACAGGTGACATGTCACTAGAACCCCATGTGATACATATGATTATGTGATCCGGGTGTTGGTCGTGTACGTCCTACCAATGGCTAGGTAGTCCGGCATGTGTTGCGGATACTTGACAGCTTGTGTGAGCAACCCGTGTAGTTATGTCTTAATCGTCAGCTAGTGTGAGCAGGCCCGTGATTAGCTCGAGAGCGAGCATCTATTTGATATGAAATATGAGGTAGCTTTGGCTACATATGTGGCACTTGTGTGCAAAGACTTTCCGTGTATCCGATTAGTATTCCAAGTGTTCAACGGGTAATACAAAGATTATGTCAGATGTGAAAGGATATGATTATGATACGAAATTGTACGGGTATGTATAGAAATTCAATTAAGTATGGAATTCATGAATGGTGTAACACCCCAAAGCCGGCCTGGACGTTATGCCCAAATTCGGCGATGTCACATGAGAGTGTTTATGAAAACACATTGACCTTAAAACCATTCCAGTGATTATCTTTTCCTTAGTTTGGGAAGACGTGGACTAATTGGTTTGCTTTAAAACATTTCTTTTACGTGGAGGCTTTTGAAATCCAAAGAATTTCGAAACCATTTTTATTTACGAAAAATCTTAGTTTTTAGGAAAACTGTACTTTGTTGCGTTGCAGTTTATAAATCCATAATCAGCAGTTCAAAATCCCAAATTAGGACCAAACAGTCCCAAAGTCTATCATACATAAAATACCAACAAGACTTAAGCGATGTAACTGCAAAAACCGTGAATAAGCAGTTCGGTCGTGGTGGCCTCCGTTGAGCCCTCCGCTACACCAATCCATCAAGTCTGGGGATTACCTGTATAGTTTAAACAGAAAAGGGTGAGTTTTTGCAACTCAGTGTGTAACACCCCACAGAAACCATGCACATAGCATAACATCTGAAATCAGTCCTTTATATAAACAATTCGGGCCTCAGCTTATTACAAAATTAGAGTGAGCCTTAGCCCACTTAGAGGCGAAATCAGATACAAAATAGGGCCTTAGCCCATATCAAATTATCATGTAGAATAGAATAGAATATTAGAGTCCTACCCACTAGCCTCTACACACCAACTCCGTCCAACCCTACACACTATGTGGGGATAAAATCAACCTACCCATCCCTGCACACCATGCTATACCGAAGTCAGCACATAATCAGATAATTGCAGTGGAGCTGCAAGATATTAGGCTTAAAAGCCTTTCAAAATACTTCCTCCAAATAATACCAACCCAACCCCGATGCAATGCAACATACAAGTATGACATGCTAATATGGAATTTAACAGATCGTACATTCAAATCGGTATACACGATAAGAGTAACATGCTAAAACACATATATCACATAGTCAAATCGCATAATCAGGGGTCAAAGTAACTCTTACTGACCCTACAGTAGGTCCCAGTCAACTTGGGCGACCCCGAGCAACCTTACAGAGTATTTCAGAAAAATAGGCTCACACGCCCATGTGGCCTACACGGCCCAAATTGGCCTTGGCCGTATGGATCACATCGCCTGACCAGGATCCCACATGCCCGTGTGGCCCACACGGCCAATTGGTCGAGCCCGTATCTCGTAGACAGCCTCAATAGCCGTCACACGGCTATGTCATGCACCCGTGTCTTGCTCGCACAACCTGACTCATCGATCCCATGCCCATGTACTGCCACACGAGCGACCACACGCCCTGTGGCTTCGACAGATTCATTTTTTGACTTTCGTCGATTCTCATTTTCTGTGTTTTCAGGTACACAACTGGTTCAATTTCACTGTAACCGCTATCCCGAGACCACCAATACCTATAATCAAAGTATTCCAACTTTTTAGAATCCAAAACAAGTCTTACAACCAAATCCTAAAATCGTAGAACCGACTTACCACTACCAAAACATGCACGACTCCAATTCAAGCGGACAAAGCATTAGTACCAGCCTCATGAGTAACCCCTAAACAGTAACCAAAACATCCTTTTAGACACTTACTCAGAGTAACATTCAAGTTTAGTGAAATGAAAACTTACCATAGACGCCCCTATCAGTGAATAACAAAATGATTGAACGGAAGAAAGAAATAATAGCCAAAATAGGAGAGAAAGCAAGGGAATTGGAAGCAAAAGGAGTAAAGGGAGGGAAATCGGTAATAAAAAGAGAAGAAAAGGAGAAGGGGTAGCCGAATTTTCCAAAAAGAAAGCAGTATTCGCTGAAACTGCTAACCCCCAATCTTTTTCTCCTTAATTCTCTCCATTAACCCCTCAACTTAGACTTTCGGTAAAGCACAAACTCTTAGCCGAAATTCGCAGCAAAATAATCCCTTTGCCACTGCAGAGATTCAAACACAAGACCTCTAGCTTAACAACACACCCCCTTAACGACCAGACCAGTAGGCCCATTTTGACATGTCTTACAAACAATAAAATATAAGCCTAATGGACCAAGTTCAGGCTTTATTCATTAAAATACCAAAATTTACCCAAGTTGTGGCTTGAACTTAGGACTTCTCACACACCTAGAACACTTAACCACTGAAGCAGATACACATTTGTGTCAAATTAATACAGATACATATAAAAGTATTTTGGGGCATTACAAATGGTGAGTTCATGAGCATTGTGACAATGTTATTGTGTTAACCGTATGAATAATGGTATATGTGTATATATGTATGGTAAGAATTGTTGATGTTTATGAATCGGGCTTTTAGGCCAAATTGAATTGAAATGTGGTATATTGTATTTCACTTGAAAATAATTCATTGGATATGAGCAAAAAGAAAAGATTGGCATGATTATTCACTAAAGATGGCTATGTTAGTATGAGAAATTAAGAGCTTAGAAAATTGAAAGATGATAAGTTATATGTTTGAAAATTTGTATATATATAATTAAGGTGCATGTTTACCATGAAATTTGAAATAATTTGTTAATTGGTGTAACATATTATAATGGGAAAGATTACGGTTGCCAATCTAATGCCAAGGCATGTTAAATTATGCTTATAAGTTGAAAGGGGCATGCATCGTGATTGACTAAATTTTAATCTTGAGATTATGGTAGATTATCATAAATTGTGTTCACATTATTGAATATGATAAACACTTGGTAAGATGTGAATGAATAATTTATATTTATGAGGCTTAAATGACATTCGTATGGTTTTACATTATGCTAATTGTATGATATAAGTATGGTTGAAGTTGCTTATTATTTGCATATGGACTTACTAAGCTATATAGCTTACCCCCTTCCTTTCCCTTGTCTTATAGGGTTAATAAGCTAGCTCGGGTTGGAGATCGTCGGATATCCTATCACACTATCAAGCTATCAGTTCGGGCATTGATGAATTCAAGTATTTCATGTAAAGGGACTTGGTCTTTTGGTTATATGTGTCATTATTAATATGGCCAAATGTGTTGGCCTATAATGGATTATTGTTCTAATTGTATATAGCCATGAATGATGGCTTATATTGATTACAAGTTTATTCATGTGTTAATGCCTCTTATGGATGTGATGTTAATATGATTATAATGGGCTAAGTATGATATTTTAAGCATGATAAACAATGGCATGAGAATGACATATTATTGTCTTAGTTGTAAGTGTTTGGTTGCCTAAGTATGATATGTTTTGTGCCTTTGAATTGATATGAATGCTTGTGTGAATAAGGATAACAAATGGCTTGGTAAATAGCCTTGTTTTATCCACACGGGTAGACACATGGGCGTGTGTCTAGCCATGTGTGACACATGATCTGCTCCATGAGCGTGTGATCCAGCCGTGTATCCCTTGTACCTTAATTTAGGCAAAACAGAATGCTTAGTATCTAGTACACGAGCAGAGAACGGGCGTGTGTCTCAACCGTATGAAAGACACGGCTTAAGCACACGGGCGTGTGACTTGGCCATGTGACTTCAAATTGTTGATGACATCATAAACAGAGAGTTACATGAGTTAGGGACACAGGCGTGTGTGACCACATGACCTACCCATACAGGCGTGTGACCCCTGTTTTTATGAAAAATTTACTAGGTGTTGGAAAAGTTTTCGAAGTTCTCGGTTTAGTCCTGAACCACCCCCAATGTATGTTTTGAGCTTCGTAGGCTCGTTTAAGGGTCGATATGAATGTTTATGGAAAGTTTTAAATTTGAGTGGAAATTCATGTCCGGTTTTGAATGTTTGCTTATGTTTTAGTCTGGTAATGCCTCGTACCCTATTTCGGTGTCGGATATGGGTAAAGGGTGTTACATTTAGTGGTATCAGAGCTATGGTTTAGTCAATTCTAGGACTAACCTAGCTTAAGTGAGTCTAACTATACATGCCATATTACTACTCGTGATAATGTAATATCTCCCGACTCTGACGAAATTGTTTTGTTAAGACAGAGATGACTTCCAACCTAGCTATTTTTCAATAATACTGAAAATGATATTGAGATGATTGAAATGTGCCTATAATGTGTCAAAATTTGGAAAGGTATGAATAGATGTTCTTGATATGTATGTGGTAATGTACGAAATGAGATAATCATTAGTTGAGAAATGTGGAAACATGGAATGAAATGAAAGTTTATATGGTGATAAGCCATCCATGTTTGTATGGCATGCATATAATGTTATGTGCCCAACATATTTGATTAAGCGAATATGATAAGTACGCTTACACAAACTGACGGAATATGTCTTTATGTACACTTGTTTGAATAAGTGTAACTAGTATGTTCGTATGGTTGAATCTTATGTTTAATTGCTAAATTAGAGATAATATAATGTTTTATTTTATGACTTTGTTATGGAACCATAAATATTATAATATTATGAAAATTGAATTGGAAGATCAAATTGAGTAGAACGCAGGAAATGAGTACGATCATTATGATGAATTGACAGACAAGACCATGGTTGGACCATGGAAAAGTATAGAATGTAACATCATAGCTAGACTATGGCATTTCAGTGAAAAGACCATAACTGGGATATGGCATTGTGAACGTAAGACCATGGTTGGACCATGGCAGTACATGTGAGTATGTGTAAGACCATAGCTGGCTATGGCATCGTAATGACATGTATGACCATAGCTGGGCTATGGCATTGTGATACGTGTAAGACCATGTCTGGGACATGGCATCAATATGAGATTTCGTGTAAGACCATGTCTGGGACATGACATCAATATGAGACTTCGTGTAAGACCATAGTTGGACTATGGCATCAAATAAACGACGTACTCAAACCTGTAAGACGTTTTCTAATTTGACAAATGTTGGAAAGTAAAATTAAAGTTAAATGTTGGAATTTAATTAGATACTAATATTAAGTTCGAGTAAGTAAATTCATTGTTTGAAACGATGAATGGTAGAAAACATTTGTAAAATAAATAATTATATTAATCTGCTTAGAGTGAATTATGTAATTATGATGATATTACATTAATGATGAATGCTAAGTCTTATGTGTGTATTTATGAGAGTCAAGGTAGAGGCTTTATGACCTCACCCCCTTACCTGTGTTCCATTTATGACGAAAATTCACGAGAATCATGTTGAATGGATTACAATGATCTCTTCTGAGTATTCTATATATTCCTTTATCATCAGGGGCTTATAGGATTGTTCTTTTTCTGATGAAATTCTCATTGCATGAGTATATTGGCTTACTCTAATGTTAGATGAAAGCACTGTTGGTCTATTTGATTTATAATCGGCATTTCCTTATTTCTTTGGGATTCTATTCTATTATGTTCGGAATAAAGTTGATGACGAAATTTATGTGAGGCCATTCTTCTATTTCTATTGGATGTTGTTTTATCTTACATGTATATATATTTGGAAATTATATCATCTCTATTATATTGGAAGTCCAAAGCCGGTAAGTAGAGTTTTTCTTCTAGTTTTCCTTGAAAAATCATCAAGATCTTTATTATTTCCTTATGAGTTATGTTCTCAGACTTCTAGTATGGTATTGCATTTTGGATTTCTGTACCTCGGTTCTTCTCTCAATCTTATTTTGTAAATTATCAATCATGGCTCATCTTTAAAGTGTGTTCTTTGGTTTGTGATAACTATGTCTATCATGGTTGTATTTTTGAATCAATCATAGGAATGTGGTAATTCTAGTATCTATATTTCTGTAACTTTCATGAGAAGAGTTGACATCGACAAGGGTATAAATGATGAAAGCAAAAGCTAAAAAATTTTACGATGGATCTCTTTCCTCAGGTATAGTAATGAATTTTGTGCATTCACGAGTATGTACACGGACAGTCGGAATAAAAATCTATATTTTAGGAAGTACGATATAGAGATATGCCTATTGGATTATTCTAATCGAATGATGTTATTATGAGTTAAATTTGTTCCAATTGATAATGTTATCCTAATTGTGAAATTTTGAATGATCTATGCATGTTAGCAAAGTTCTAAACAGTTGAATGTATTGTTAACCGAAGCTCTAGTTCTGTGTCCAGTATGAATTGAGAAAAGAATTTGTGATTTTTCAGTGATGTATTATTGAATAGATCGAAATATGTTTTAATACAAGAATGTAAAGTGATAGTTTTTATTTTCAGACGGTTAAAGTCACATTACGAAGAACTGTTTGATTGGTGATTTAGAGACTGCCACTTTTATGTCTGTGTCTTGAATTTGATGATATCGTGTGTTCATCAGAAAATGTCATATGCTTCCTGATCCTAATGGTTTAAAGTATCTAATGTTACAGAAAAAGATATAAAATGAAGATAGTGTCAATGGCTTGAGATATTGAAAGATTTCGAGTAGTTATCAATTAATCTCTAAGAAAGCAGTTATAGTTACAGATGCCTAGATGGAAAATCTTTGTTCATTTTCGTGAGTACTAGTTACTTGATTGATCTTATTTGATGATGGTCTAATTATAGCTAAATTTAATGCTAAAGTGAGGTTTCCTTTGCAAAACTGAAGAGCTTAGAAATGTGATAGTGAATGGTAGCTCACCTGTTCATCCTAAAGTAATAAAATGTGCAGTTATATGAAGTAGACATTCTGGTGATTGAGCATGTACCATGATATTTTTGAGTTTATGTTCAAATGTCTTTTTGTTAGCAAGTAAGCCAAAAATCAAGTGTATTTCAGACTAATACAGTCAGTGATGGTACGGGAGTGATAACGAGATAGAGTTACCATAAATTTTGTATCGAGATTGTCAAAATCTCCGAAAAGGAAGATGTTATTTGGATTGTGGTTGATTTTTTGGCAAATATCCTTATAATCATTTTAGCATGTGTAGAGTTTTTATTTGATAGATTAACTGAGTAGGTGTTGTAACACCCCTTACCCATGTTCGAAGCCAGAACAGGGTATAAGGCATTACCAGACTTAAACCCAATCAAACATTCTAAACCGGGACATAAATTTCCATCCAAATTTAAAACCATTCATAAACACTTATAACGTCCCTTAAATGAGCCTACGAGGCTCAAAACATGCATTGAAGGTGGTTTGAGACTAAACTGAAAACTTTAGAAAATTTTACGACACTTAAAGAATTTTTGCTAAAACAGGTGTCACACGTCCGTGTAGCTTAGGACTCGCCCGTGTCCCTAACACGTGTAGCTCTCTTTTTATAATGTCATCAACAATTTGAAGCCACACGTCCAAGTCACACGCCCGTGTGCTTAGGCCGTGTCATTTACATGGCTGAGACACACGCTTGTGTCTCTGCCCGTGTGCTTGATACTAAGCATTCTGTTTTGCAACAATTAAGGTGCAGGGGACACACGGCCGGAACACATGCCCATGTACTCGGCTTGGCTATGTGTCACACACGGCCTAGACACATGCCCGTGTGTCTACCTGTGACAGTCCTAAGTAGACCCTAGTAGTGGTTTCGGGACCACGAAACCGAGTTTTATAAATAATTGAAAGTTATATTCTATGTTCATAATGTGAGTAAATGCATGTGTAAAAATTTCAAGCATTAATTTTGCCATTTGTATGTGAAATTTTGAAACGGGACTTTCGTGAAACATTGGTAAAATAGGTTAGGTAAATATATAAAGTGATCTAATAGAGCATGTATTCAAAAATGTGGGCTTGCATGCCAAATTACCCACTTTTGAGATGGTGGTCGGTCATGATATGGTGTTATATATATAATATGTATTGTGATTTAAGATATTATATTACAAATGAATTAATAAAAAAAAAGAGATATTAGATAATAGTTAGTGGGAGGAGAAACCAAAGTTGGTTCATCTTTGTCCTCCATTGCCGTAGCCTAAAGGGGGGGAGAAGAAAGTTTGGTTGCTTTAATTTTTGGCTTAGAAGATGGCTAGAATGAGGTATGTATTGAACGATTCTTGAAAATCTATGCATGTTTGAGATGATTAGTTCAAACTCTACTTATCACATGGATTAAACTTAGAATTTTGAGGTTTGAGATTCGGTCAATAAGCTTGAAACTCATAGTAGTTTGTTTTAGTAAGCTTGGTATACGGATGATAGATGTGTTTTGGTGTTGGTTTGATAATGATGTTAATGATGGTGATTTTCGATCATGTATTAACTTAAATTGTAAGTATGATTTATGGTATAATTTGTGCGATGGAATGGTCTTGAGATTTGGCTTGATTAAATGGGTAAAATGCTAAGTGTATTAAAGATGATGTAATGGTTATTTCGGTTTATGTGAAGTAAATATAGATGATGGTTATAAGCTGTTTTATGATTTGATAATGGTGATTAAATCTTGTAGTTAAGTGTTTAGATATATATATTAATAATGAATTCAGTTGTACTTGCTATGTGAGAAATATGCAATGCTATAGGTATTTGATTATTAGATATGGTTATTTTAAGTTGATTTGAAATGGTATGATTGCATTGATGAATTGGTTTGGAAATGGTGGATAATATGTACATGAATATTAGGATAGGGCTTTAAGTTCATATTGATAAGTATGCAATATAGGTATTTGGTATGTATATATATTGTTGATGTCGTATGCATTGGTCATTTTTTTTTATGATTTGTAATGGTAAAAATAAATAAAGTAAGTTCTTAAGTAATTGAGTTTGATTTCTTTGTAAGTTTTAAGTTTTAAAACGGGATGAATTTGAATTATGTATATACGTTAAGGTCAATGACTTTTCTAAATGACGGCATATATGATATTATGTTTTAAATATGTGAATGAGAACTTTACAGAGTAAATTGTATAAATCTGCTAGGGACAGCAGCAGTAGCGTGTTTTGGAAAAATTACCATAAATTGTGGGAGTTGAGTTAAAGGCTGAATAAATTATGTAATTAAAGCTTGATGCGTCTAGTTTCGTATAAAAGAAATCGTGTAAGTAAAGGGGTTGCCGATAATGAGATTTTCAAAGTTGTGTGAGACAGAGACAGAACGGCTCTGAAATCCCCTGTTCAGTATTTGGAAAATCATTATAAATCGTACAAAAATGATTATAAGATAAAATTATATGTTTAGACTCCTTAATGAGTCTAGTTTCAAACAAAATAAACGAAAACATATTTTGAATTCTGTACAATGAGAAATTAAATTCTTAGTGAAGAGTAGTCAGAGTAGTCAAGCAGTAAAATAGGGGAAACTTTAAGAAAAATCTGGTATTGATTGGCCAAACCAAAAATTCTGAAAATTTTTTGGATAGAGGATATACGAGTCTATTTTTATGGAAAATTAACGGAACTAATTTGGAATTTTGTAGCCCCAGTTACAAATAATTTAACAACTGTTGCTCAGGAAAACAGCTTGTAGAGAATTTGTGGTTATGTTGTAAACATGGATAAAACTTGTTTTAGTTGCTCATAAGCTATTGATTAAACCCATACGTGAATTCTAAATTGTGATATTATAAAATGATATATGAGTGTTAGATGGATCTTTGATATTAAAATTTGTGAAATTGTAAGTTTATAAGTATTCAAATATGAAATGATAGTATGGCTTGAAATTGAATTATTCATTGGAAAATGATAGATGTAGATTCAGCCAAGACAAAGTGTATACATGAAAGTATATGTGGTATGTGAAGTATATTTGGATAATTGTGATGTGAATACATGAAAATTTATATTTTGATTTAGGATTAAATATGATGAATGTGAACATGCATATATGAGATAAGGCCGAATGGCCAATGTGATGAATGTGAACATGCATATATGTGATAAGGCTGAATGGCCAATGTGATGAATGTGAACATGCATATGTGTGATAAGGCCGAATGGCCAATGTGATGAATGCGAACCTGCATATGTGTGATAAGGCCGAATGGCCAATGTGATGAATGTGAACATGCATATATGTGGTAAAGCCGAATGGCTAATGCGAAATGTGTATGAAATGGATATGAGGTAAAGCCGAATGGCTAATGCGAAACGTGTATGAGATGGATATGAGGTAAAGCCGAATGGCTAATGCGAAACATGTATGAGATGGATATGTGGTAAAGCCAAATGGCTAATGTGAGATATGTATGAGATGTGTATATATATATTGTGGCCAAATGACAAATGACGGAAGGTGTGTTTTATTAGATATTTGATGAGGTAAATGAATTACAAATATGATAGTCGATGTGAATGTTGTAACATGTGAATAAATATGCATGAAACTCTATGATGTAAACCCGGGATTAAAGACCAGATGACCATATGTGGTGACTATGTCTGGGTTAAGACCCGCTGACTTGTGTGGAGATTTCATCTGAGCTAAAGGTCTCGCTGATAATCCGAGTAGAGTTTAAAGCTATAAGACTTCGCAATAAGAATTGCTTATAAATATATTCAATGCGAAAGGTTAAACAGGTATGTACTCTAAGTTTATATGTGAGCTTGATTTGAACTAAATCATAAGATAGTTATGTGATGCATACGTGAGCAATCTATGAGACTATTCCTATGATTATGTGACATCGGATCAGTGTGAGAGGTTATGTGAAATTATACAATATACCTATGTCACATGAGCTCACTTTTATGTGAAAGTTTATCTGCCTATTGTATATGATGAGATGTGCATATTCGGTAAAGGGATGGTATGCCCGAAGGAAGAGTGAAATAAAAATACGAACAACTATGTTATAATTTGATTGTTATCTGTTGACACTGCTTAAAACTTACTAAGCATTGTAATGCTTACTCCGTTTACTTTGTTTCCTCTGTTTTATAGATCTCATTTGGAAGCTACAGACTCGAGGATCGTCAGCAACTAGTCACACTATCACTATCCACTGCTTGTTACTGTTATGTTTTGAATTATTTTATGGCATGTATAGAATAGACCAGTGGCCGAAGAATTTTTTGGTTAATGTATATAAGCCATGCGAAAATGGCATCTTTTGAATGTGTACTTATAGAAGTTTAAATTTGTATCCCTGACTGTCTTTAGTATTTATCTAAAGGAATGTTCTCAAAAAAAAAACCAAAAAAAATTTACTGTTCTGATATGAGTTTCAAGTCTGGTAATGCCCCTTCACCTATTCTGGTGACGGATACGGGATAGTGGTGTTACACTACCCGTGTGGACAAAATGAAGCCATTCCTTAGCTTCATTTTCTCACCCAATTTTGCCAACAACCTACATCAATACTTGTATGTATATACTAGCCAATTCAAGTATTAAAACCAAGCATATTTCATTCATCATCATGGCATATCATTTCATGTGTACATGTTTATAATCTTGCTTTGATTTAATTCATGTGCTAATCATGATTTAATCAACTACTTATGTAACACCCCTTACCCGTATTCGACGCGGAACAGGGTACGAGGCATTACTGGACATAAACTCACACAATCGTACAAATCAAGACATGAATTTCCGTCCAAATTTAAAACTTTTCATTTACATGTATATCGTCCCTATTACGGGCTTACGAGGCCCAAAACATACATTGGAGGTGGTTCGGGACTAAACCGAGAACTTTGGAAAACTCAAAAAATTTTCATCAAAACAAGGGTCACACGCCCGTGTGGCTTGGGACACGCCTGTGTGGGTAGGCTGTGTGGTCACACACTCTTGTGTCCTCAACCCGTGTAACTCTCTGTTTATGACATCATGCACAATTTGGGGTCACACGGTCAAGTCACACGCCCGTGTCCCGGGGCCGTGTCCTTCACACAGCTGAGACACACAGCCGTGTCTATGCCCGTGTTGCCAAGAAAATGGCTATTTAGCAAGCTATTTTCCTCCCTCATTTGCACACTCACATACACACTTTCAATGGCACTTAACATGGCACAATTAAGCTACCAACACAACCATAATCAAGGCTTAAACATATCAAAACAATTATTTACTATTCATAACGAAATTGTCCACTTGAGTCATAGTCACTAAATTATTTATATCTTGAGCTACAGAGCTCTAAATTAAGATCCACTTGATTTTTCCAAAACTAGACTCAAATATCTTCCAATCATAAAATTTTAAGAATTTATGGTTAGCCAATAAGTACAGTTAATTTTTCAAATTCATCCTTGTTCTGCTACTTGACAGTTTCGACCTTTCTTCACTAAAAATTAATTATCTCTTAGTACAGGATTCGGATGATGTTCCTATTTATTTCTCTTGAAAATAAACTCATTAAGAATTTAAACATATAAATTTTAACCCCCAAGTATTTTTATAAAATTTTTAATCATTTTCCAAAGTCAAAACAGGGGAACCCAAAATCATTCTGACCTTGTCTCATAAAAATTCAAATATCTCTAAAATGAAATTCTTTTGCTTACACCGTTTATTCTATGTAAAACGAGACTCAATAGTATTTAATTTCATATTTTATTCATCCTCTAATTTGATTTCTACAATTTTTGGTGATTTTTCAAATTTATACTACTATTGCTGTCCAAAATTGTTTTAATGCTAATTTTACTCTTTCATGATTCCCTTATACTAATTTTCATTAGCATACCATTATAAACGACATCACACAATGAAATTGGCATAGGCATATGAGTAATTAATATACTTGCAACCCATTAGCCAATATAAGCCAATTTATATGGCTACATACCAAATCAAATCCTTATTCATTACAACCCAATACATTTGGCCATATCATAATGACACATACACAAAATGACTAAGTCCCTATACATGCCATAGACTTAACATACTCACATTCACTTATGCCCCAAATGATAGCTTGATAGTGTGATAGAATCTCCGAAGATCTCCAACCCGAGCTAGCTGAATAAACCTATAAGAGGTGGGAAAGAAAGGGGGCTAAGCTTCATAACTTAGTAAGTTCATATGAAATTAATGAGCAACTCATACTAGTCATATACTATGCTTGACAATATGAGCACAAGTTAATATAAAAATAGCTATAAATCTCTAGGTTGTAATATAGCCTATTCACATGTTTACTCTCTTTTGATTTATCAAAATAATTTAACATTACTCGACTTTCAGTCTAGCAGCCATAATTTCTCCATTGTAGCATGTTTCATAATTAGCAAATCAATTTAAACATCTTAATAAAAGTACACGTTACTTATGTATATCCATGTTTTCATGCATCTAACTGAACATATTTCAAATTGTAATAGCTCTTTCTTTCCATACTTTCTTAACCATTTAAATAAGCAGTTAGGCCAATATTTCCTTTCACTCATAATTAATAAATCACAATTCAAATGAACAACATTTACTATCTCACCAATCAATTGGGCCTCCAAGGCCTAACAATAGTCATCAACTGAGTTTCCATGTATTTATACATCATGGCCATAAACTGAAAATCATAGGGCTATCTCAAAGTCACTTTCATAGTGATCATAAGTCACATTAACATGAAGTCAATACTTAAAAACCTTACGCACATACATGTACCATCTCGTAACATAATCACTTACTTTCTCATCTTTGGCACACTCGTTGACCACTTGGAATGCTAAATGGATACACGAAAAGTCTTTATACATAAGTGTCACATATGTAGCTAAAGCTACCTCATATCTCATATCACATAAATGCTTGCTCTCGAGCAAATCTTGGGCCTGCTCACATGAGCTGACGATTAAGACGCAACTACACAGTGCTGCTTACAAAAGCTGTCAGGTATCCGCAACACAAGCCGAAATACCCCGCCACTGGTTGACGTACGAGACCAGCACCTAGATCACATAATCACACATACATCACAAATATCCTTAGTGACATGTCACTTGTATCCTATTCTATTCCTAAGGTTCAAACGGGATTTTTCTCACTTATTCGAACTTCGTCAAATACAACCATAGAATCAATCATTTATTTCATACATTATCAAAGCATTTAGAATATTTAAAATACAAACATAGCATAGTATTATTTACATACGAACTTACCTCGACACTAAAATGGCAAAGAGGGACCTAACCGTCAATTACTCGTTTTCCCTAGTTTTAGGCCTAAATCTCGTTTTTGCTGATCTATTACATCACATTCAGCTTATTTATTAGTCATATTATTCATTGTGACACAAAAATCATACTATGGTAAAATTACATTTTTGCCCCTAAACTTTGTCATAATTACACTTTTTCTCTTAGGCTCGTAAAATTAAATTTATTCAATTTCTTTAACATACAACCTAAGTGAATCATTTTCATAACTATAGCAGCCCACCATTTCCACTAATACACACTTTTACTACATATTTTATAAATTTTACAATTTAGTCTTTTTGGACGTTTTCACCGAAAATCACTTAGTAAAAGTCATTTCTCCAACCATAAACATGCATAATCTACTATTAGACATCAAAATGCACAAATTTCTAACATGGTTCAAACCCTATACCTTCATCATAACTCAAATAAATGGTAGAAATAGGTAGATCTTGTTACGAGGATTTCAAAAACGTAAAAATCATTAAAAACGGGGCTAGAACGAACTTACAATCGAGCTTGGAAGCTTGGAAAACCCTAGCCATGGTTTCTCCATGCAAGTTTCAGCCAAGGGGTTGAAGATGGAAAAAAATTGGCTTTTAATTTTGTTTTTAATTTATTTTAATTAATAAATGACCAAAATGCCCCTAATTTAAAAATATTCTATTTCACCTATTTCATGTCCATTTTTGTCCAACAAATTACCCAATGGTCTAATTACCATTTAAGGACCTCGAATTTAAAATTTCATAGCAATTAGACACCTCTAGCTTCTAGAACTCAAGATTTGCACTTTTTACGATTTAGTCCTTTTGACTAAATTGAGTGCCCAAACGTCAAAATTTTCAAAAGAAATTTTCCCGAAATCATTTTTTGAAATTGCAGACCATAAAAATATAATAAAAATAAATTTTCTTACGTCGAATTTGTGGACTTGAAACCACTGTTCCGACTAGACCCTGAATCGGAATGTTACAACTTAACATATATATATGGTTACCATAGCATAACATTACAAGTTTATCAAAACAACCATTACTAGCCATTCCAATGGCAGGTTACAAGCATCATTTACATTTACATTCCAATATGGCCAACATATCCTATACATGCAATTACAACCATAATTAATTTACCATATTGTACCCACATGGGCTGATGGATAGTGTGAGTGATCTTCGTCGAGCTTCCAATCCAACGAGCTTCCGATTTACTCAAAAATAAGGGAAAATAAAACAGGGTAAGCATAAAATGCTTAGTAAGTTCATATAACATGGTACTTAACTTACCATTCATCCTATTTGAAATAACTAAGTAAGACATATCAACCACTTTGATCTCAAGCCCTACACACCATCTCATTGCCCTTGTTAGTCATATATTCCATAGTAACATCAAGACATGTATGAGCTTAATCAACAATCTAGTTTCCATACACATATGTTTTTCGCAACATGTATTCATTTAACATGTATAGATCATCTCTTATTATTACAACTATAATTTCCTAGTAGTTCATTTCGAGTTCAAATTACTTCATAGCATTACTTTTCTCTTATCATTCAAAGCATCAAAGTCACTCAAGTAGTAGCACAGTTAAGGTGTACGAATCTATGATCAAGGATGAACATTCTCACCAAATCATTTCCATGTACCAATTTCATCTCTTCATATTTTCATACATCACTAGTCATAAATCATCATTTCCATGTATTTCATGTAATATCCTTTTCATGTCATATTTCCATATCATATATATATATTATTCCATGTCAATTTATCTTAAATTCATATTTGCCTTTATCAAAGCTTTGCCCATTGAATTTATTTGAAACAGCAATTGATATACATATAGTACACTCAAGGTGTACAAATCAGAATCCGTCAATCCGTGTTCAATGGTATCCATAGGTACAATTTTAGAGAGTACACTCTCGAGCCATATACATATAATCAACAGGATTACCAGTCCAGGCTAAATCCTTTGATGACATATGCCCTAAAGAGCTTGATCTATATTACGTCCGGGCTAAATCCAATCCATAACATAAGCACGAGAGGACTTACATCAGGATTACCCGTCCGGGATAAATCCTTTTGTGATGAAGTCATTAGGATTACTCGTCCGAGCTAAATCCATGCTGCAACAAATGCAGGACCTCATTCATTTCGGTAATTACATTTATCCATCGGTTTTCATTTATTCAAACAAGATTTAACATTTCCAAGCATTTTTAGTCTTTAACATCCATATAATTCATATGATAATATTCCACATCCATTCCGAGCATAGACGCAACATTCCCATCGTTTCCCCTTTTAACATCTATCAGACATTATCAATTTATTTGAACATTTTTATTTATCGGGCTCAATCGTATATGTAACCCTTTCACATATATATGAAATTTATACAATTTACATAATCACAATGAAAACAAGCATGTAAATAAACATAATTTAGTTACACGAACTTACCTCGAATGCGACAACGGCGAAAAGGACCTATTTGTCCAATATTTATTTTTCCCCCGATCTAGACTCGAACTTCGCTTTTCTTGATATATAATATCAAATTTATCCCACTTATTAGTCACATTATTCAATGTGACCCAAAAATCATATTATGGAAAAATTACGTTTTTGCCCTTAAAGTTTGGCATATTTATATTTTTTCCCTAAGCTCAAAAAATGAAATTTATTCAATTTCCAAGCCTAGCTGGACCTCTTTTATACTTATATCAGCTCACATTTTTCATTAAAACACACATTTACTACTTATTTTATAACTTTTACAAATCGGTCCTTTTAGGCATTTTCACTGAAAATCACTTAGTAAAAGTCATTCAACAAACAACAAACATGCATTTTCTACCATCAAACATCAAAATACATACATGTTCCACATGGGTAAAATTTTAAACTTTGACATCACTTCAAATTAGTAGTAGAAATAGATAGATCTTGTGACGAGGATTTCAAAAACGTAAAAATCATTAAAATCGGGGCTACAATGGACTTACAATCGAGCTTGGAAGTTGCCAAAACCCTAGCTATGTCTTCTCCATGCAAGTTTCGGCCATAGGGTTGAAGATGGACAAAAATTGGCCTTTAATTTGGTTTTTAATTCATTTTAATTACCAAACTACTAAAATGCCCTTAATGAAAAACTTTGAAATTTTATCTCACCATATCCATTTTTATCCACTAACTTAACAAATGGTCTAATTACCATCTAAGGACCTCCAATTTAAAATTTCATAAAAATTGGACACCTCTAGCATGTAGAACTCAACTTTTGCACTTTTTACGATTTAGTCCTTTTGACTAAATTGAGTGCCCAGACGTCAAAATTTTAGAATGAAATTTTCACAAACTCATTTCGTATAATTGTAGACCCTAAAAATATAATAAATTCAAATTTTATTGTGTCAAATTTGTGGTCCCGAAACCACTGTTTCTAGTAGACCCAAAATTGGGCTGTTACAGGTGTGTTCTGGAGAGAGTAATTCAGATTTTTAATGATATACCCCGGCGCTGTGTGCTAAAGTTCAAAGGTTATTGGAAAGAGATATACGAGGTTAAATCAATTTGTGATTCTAAGAAGTTAGTGAAAGTGTTTCATGAGAGTTGAAAACAACTTCTTCTGGTAAGATTTTCGGGGACAAAAATCCCTAAAAAGGGGAGAGTTGTAACAGCTTGATTTTGGGCCTAGTCAGAACAGTGGTTTTGAGACACAAATATAACATAGTAAAATTCATTTTTATTATTTTTTATGGTCTACGATTTTATGGGATTGTTTTGTAAAAATTTTGTTCGAAAATTTTTACGTTTGGGCACTCAATTTAGTCAAAAGGACTAAATTGTAAAAAAGTGCAAAAGTTGAGTTCTACATGTTAGAGGTGTCCAATTATTATGAAATTTTAAATTGGAGGTCCTTAAATGGTAATTAGACCATTAGTTAATTTTTTGGACAAAAATGGACATGAATAGGTTAAATAGAATATTTGACATTTTGGTCATTTAGTAATTAAATGATTAAATAAACAAAATTAAAAGCCAAATTTTGCTCATCTTCAACCCCTTGGCTGAATTTTTGAAGACCACCATGGTTAGGGTTTTTTTCAAGCTTTCCAAGCTCTATAGTAAGTTCATTCTTGCCCTGTTTTTAATGATTATCACGTTTTTAAAATCCTTGTAACCTGATCTGCCTATTTCTACCATTTATTTGAGTTATGATGAAGGTCTAGGGTTTGAACCATGTTAGAAATTTTCATATTTTGATGTGTAATGGTAGATTATGCATGTTTATGGTTGGAGAAACAACTTTTGCTAAGTGATTTTCGGTGAAAATGCCTAAAAGAACTAAATTGTAAAAGTTATAAAATATGTAGTAAAAGTGTGTTTCAATGGAAATTGTGGGTTGTCATAGTTATGAAAATGGTTTGGCTAGGCTTAAGGTAAAAATAAATTGAATGAGAATCATTTTACGAGCCTAAGGGAAAAAGTGTAAATATGAAAAAGTTTTGGGGTAAAAATGTAATTTTTTCCAAAACGAGATTTTGGGCTGTATTGAGTATCTTAATGATTAAATAAACTAAATGTGATGTTATAGATCAATAAAAATGAGATTCGGGCCTAGAACGAGGGGAAAACAAAGTATTGTACGGTTAGGTCCTTTTCTCCATTGTTGCATTCGAGATAAGTTTGTATGTAAATATAAGCATTATTTTTATTATTGCATTGTTATTTGTATACTTTAGTATTTTATGAATTATATGAATAACATTATGGACAAGTTCGACAATGATGTGATAAGCGACAAAATCCCAGTTGAACCTTAAGAATAGAATAGGATACAGGTGACATGTCACACACACTTTTTCATGCCCTTTTTAACTTAAATTCATGCAAGTTCGCTAAAATTCTTGTCGAAGAATATATAGTTATTATAAAATAATTATTTTTTACTTAAATTATTAACGTAATGAATTTTAATTAATTTTATAATTAATTTTGATTATTTTCGACAGATTTGCACAAAGGGCAAAAAGCGGCTCGGCAGACACTGCTAGAAGTGCAAAACCGAGAAACAATTTTGAAGCATCATGTAATACCCATTACCCAATTCGATGCCGAAACAGGGTACGAGGCGTTACCACACATAAACTCACACAATCATACAAAACCGAGACATGAATTTTGGTCCAAATTTAAAACTTTTCATTTACATGCATATCATCCCTTATATGGGCCCATAAGGCCCAAAACATACATTGGGTGTGGTTCGGGACTAAACTGAGAACTTTAGGAAATTTTGCAACACTTATAAAAATTTCTTGCTGTGGAGAGTCACACACCCGTGTGGCTTGGGACACGCCCGTCTCCTCAGCCTGTTTAACTCTTTGTTTATGACGTCACCCACAACATAGGGTCACACGGCCAAGTCGCACTCCCCTGTGCTTAGGCCGTGTGGCGAATTAAATTCTAAAAAATCAAGTGCAGACTTCACACGGCCAGGGCACATGCCCATGTCTTGAGGCCATGTCTTTCACATGGTTGAGACACACGGCTGTGTCTCTGCTCGTGTGTTTACTACTGTGCATTCTGTTTTACCTAATTAGGGTGCAGGGGACACACGGCCGGAACACACGCCCATGGGGCAGACCGTGTGTCACACATGGCCTAGACACATGCCCGTGTGTCTACCCGTGTGGACAACTTTGAGGCTAGTTTTCAAGACAGTTGCCACCCTTATTTGCACAAACACATACATGACTTCAAAGGTACTTAACATGGCATAATTGAGCACTTAAACATACACAAACTAAACATGATCGTGATCATTTCATCTTTCTCATACATGCATAAGACTTCATACTTTGTCAAGCCCAACTTACCAATTCTCATACATTAAGAATTATAGGTTTACTTCCAATTTACACATTTAGACCTTAGTTATCATCATACCAACACATCTCAATTTAACCATTGAGCATTCACCACTAATAACATACCATCACATACACACAATAACAAATCACATTTCAAATACATAGGCACATACATATTCATATAATCAACATAAGCCATCATTCATGGCTATATACAAATTGGAATATAAACATTCTGGGCCAACACATTTGGCCACATTAACAATGACATAATTAATCAAAAGACAAAGTCCCTATACATGCCATAAACTTAAAGTACTTGCGTTCACTTATACCCAAATGATTGCTTGATAGTGTGATGGCATCCCCGGTGGTCTCTAACCTGAGCTAGCTAAATTAACCTATAAGAGATGGGAAAGGAAGGGGGTAAGCTTCAAAGCTTAGTAAGTCCATAGGCAGATAAATAACAACTATTAACATTCATTTACTTTATCCATCCATATGGATACTATTATTATACTTTGCATTAAGTCTCATGATTACCACTTACTCATTCATAATGCTCACTCTTTTATCTTACAACACTAATTGCATGTCTTGGCATTAGACTAGCAACCATAATCTCCCCATTATAGCATATCACATTATTAACAAGTTATTTCAACTCCCGTAACAACATGCACATCATTTACGAGTAATCATAATTTCCACATATAGATTAACAACCTTTCACATATCTATTGAATCACAGCTTAAGTATATACGTCATACTATATCAGAACTCAATTAGGCTCATAAGCCTAACACATGATTATTTTCCAATCTTATCTTTCATCCATTCATCATAAATGTAAATCACTAGTCACAAGGTTATCAATGTTTCACAAGCATAATTTGTTCGTATGCATTCTTACCACATATTCATAGTATACCAAGTCCTTTACTCATGAGTTATAAGTACATGCTTGTACTAACTCGAAGCATATTCTCAGATTTCCTCATCATTGACTTGTCAAATAACCCACTGATTTACCTGTTGAACACTTGGAATACTATTGGATACACGAAAAGGTTGCACATAGTGATTCATACGTAGCCACATGCTACCTCATATCACATATCACACATTGCTTGCTCTCGAGATAATCACCGGCTTGCTCACACAAGTTGGCAATCAAGACGTAACTACACGGGCTGCTCACACAAGCTAACAGGTGCCCGCAACACATGTTGGGCTACCCAGCCACCAGTAGAATGTACAAGACTAGCAATCGGATTCACACAGTCACATATAAACATAATCACATGAGCTCATAATCACATAGTTCCTAGTGACATGTTACATTGTATCCTAAATTATTCCTAAGGTTCAAATGGGATTTTCTCGAGGTCAAATCTTTATCGAACTCGTTCACAATGTTATTCTCATAATCCATTACGTCGTTCATACACTCATCAAATCAATTTAAACATAGAAACTCATACATTAATAAAGCATTAAAAACATGATACAACATTGCATTATTTACACATGAACTTACCTCGACACCAAAAATGGCAAAGAGGGACCTAACCGTAAATTACTCATTTTTCCTCGTTTTAGGCCCAAATCTCATTTTCTTTGATCGATAACATCACATTTAGCCCAATTATTAGTCACATTATTCAATGTGACCCAAAAATCATACTATGGAAAAATTACATTTTTGCCCCTCTGCTCGTAAAATGATTTTCTTTCAATTTTTTGTACTTTAAGCCTAACCGAACCCTTTTTATAACTATAAAAACCCACATTTTTCATTAAAACACACTTTTACTACATATTTTATAACTTTTATAATTTAGTCCTTTTAGGCATTTTCACCGAAAATCGCTTAGTAAAAGTTGTTCCTCTAACCATAAACATGCATAATCTACCATTAATCATCAAAATACACAAATTTCTAACATGGGTCAAACCCTAGACTTTCATCATATCTCAAATAGGTGGTAGAAATAGGTAGATCATAATACAAGGATTTCAAAAACATAAAAATCATTAAAAACGAGGCAAGAACGGACTTACTATGGAGCTTAGAAAGCTTGAACAAAACCCTAGCCATGGCTCCCATGGTATATTCAGCCAAGGGGTTGAAGATGACAAGAAATTTTGGCTTATTTTTCCCTTTTTATTCTTTTAATTACAAAATGACTAAAATGCCTCTGACTTAAAAATATTTTATTTCACCCATTTCATGTCTATTTTTGTCCAAAAAAGTTAAAAATTGGTGTAACTACCATTTAAGGACCTCCAATTTAATATTTCATAACAATTGGACACCTCTAGCATATAGAACTCAAGTTTTGTGCTTTTTACAATTTTGTCCTTTTGACTAAATTGAGTGCCCAAACATCAAAATATTCGAACGAAATTTTCACGAAATCATTCCGTGAAATTGTAGACTATAAAAATATAATAAAAATAAATTTTCTTATGTCGGATTAGTGGTCCCAAAACCATTGTTCCAACAAGGCCCAAAATCAGGTTGTTACACATCAACGAGAATTAATTTTTTAGCCTATGACGGTCCAAATTATGTGTATTAATTCATAATATAATTAATTTTAATTTATATCCAATTTAATTTGGGTTAAATAAATTATTATTAATTAATTTTGAAAAGTGGCCTAGTTGAGCTGAACCGAGAAAAACTGAATTGACCGATTACTGTGCAGCCCAAAATCGTCCCACATGCTGACCCAATCAGCTTGTTTGGTTGATTAATTAGCTTGCAAAATGGCCCTTGCAGACTTGTTCAAATTGCAAACAAACCCCTCCACTATTTGTGCCTTTCTAGATTTGCCCTTACCTTAATATAGCAAGTTTGAAAACTTCAAACTTGCCACATGTGCGGCCAGTCATGGGAGGGCTCTTTGGTTATTTTTAGCAACCCTCTCAACCTATAAAATCACCCCTTGGCTGCTCATTTTAAACACACCTCAACTTTCTTATCTCTTCTCTTCTCTCTCAATTTTCTCTCTTCATTTCCCATCCATTTTTCTTTATTCTTTTGTCGATTTCACCTTTTAAAAAAGAGTCATTCAACCACCATTTGGAGTAGCATTAAAGTGTTCATAGCAGCCTCGGTTCGACAAGAACAAGCGGAGAAGGAAGAGTGTAGCAAACCAGTCAAGCCATGGAGAAACAACGGATTTGATTCTTGTTCCCTATCCTTTTAATTTTTGTTGTTGTTATGATAAACATGTCTAATAATATTTGTGATGTTGAAATGTTTAATTTAATTGATATGGCTTAAATTTAATTCATGTTAGGTTGATTGCATTTCATCTACTTAACTATTAAAATCGTGTTTGTGTTGTTATAGCCTCAGTAAGATGTTTGATTAAGTAAAACCATGACTAAGTTATTCTTGCATTACAATTGTAAGGTAACTAATGAATTAATTATTTAAATGGATTGAAATTGTAATTAATTTACCATATACTTAATCAGTGCATGTTCAATCATCTAAGGTAGCTGAGGGTTAAATTAGCAACGGCATCTAACGATACATTTGTCTTGCATAACTTACAAGATTATTGTGATTAAACTATTTTAAGGTAGAAATACATTGTTACCTCACGTAATCTTTTATGTGCATATGAGATTGAATTATTTGTTTGAATTGACATAGAGATATGAGCAAGAGATTTTTTTAATTTCATAAGTATGTATGTGCATTAACACATTTGCTTATTAAAATCTGTTTAATTGGTTGAATTGAAATAGAGAATAGTCAAGAGATAAATGAATTTTGGTAGGTAAGTATGTTCATAAGTTAGCAAATTACCAAGTTGCCGTGAATTTATTCGTAACAACATAAACATGAGTTTAATAATTCTAAGTTAAGAAATGTAATTAATCTAGCACAATTATGTCATCTTGATTAAAATCATCTTTTGAAATTGTGTATTGGAACTTTATTTTATTTTATTTATTTTACTTTACTTTCTAGTTTTTAATCACCTCTTCAAAACAAAATATTTTTCTTCACCAAAGTGTTTTAAATTGCATTCATAAATAATCCTTTTCATAGTCCCTGTGGGTATGATAACTCGACATTTACTTGTCACTTTATTACTTGTTGTGATTGTGTACACTTGCACATTTCTGTCATTCCAACTATCCACTAGCTTGTTTTGGTATTAATAATAAACTTATTTTGGTATAATGGCATCTATAGGTAACTTGGGCATTGTTGGCATATAAATGTGGTTTGTAAACTAGCTATTGGAATGGCTACTAATGATTTGTTTGGTATATTTATAAGGTTATATTATGACAAATACCTATGTGTTAAGTATATTAAGTATGGTTGATCAGTAATGCATAACATATAAGTTAAACAAGGGTAAGAATATAATCATGAATGCCTATGATAAAATATCATATCAGATGTTAGAATTGGCTTGGATTTAATACTTGAATTGGTTGGTACATACTTGTATGACAAATACCTTTATGTTAAGTATATCAAGTATGGTTGATCAGGTTATGCTTAACATATAAGTTAAACAAGGGTAAGAATATAGTCATGAATGCATATGATAAAATATCATATTAGATGTTAGAATTGGCTGGTATATACTAGTAAGTTTTGGTATAGGTTATTGGCAAATTTGGGTGAGAAATAAAGCTAGGAAATAACTTTATTTTGTCCACATGGGTAGACATACGGGCATGAGTCTTGACCGTGTGTGACACACGGCCTGGAACATGGGCATGTGGTTTGGCCGTGTCCCCTGCATCTTAAATTTGAGAAATAGAATGCTCAGAATTGAGCACACAGGCAGAGACACGGGCGTGTAACTCAATCATGCGTGCTACACAGCCCAGAACACGGGCGTGTGTCTTGGCCATGTGAAACCTACACTTAATTTTGGAAAATAAAATTAACCACATGGCCTAGACACGGGCGTGTGGCTAGCCATGTGGCACAAGTCAGAGAGTTACATGGGGTCGAACACGGCCTGCAGCACTGGCGTGTTCTATAGTCACACGGGCGTGTCCCTTGACCACATAGGCATGTGTGCCTTGTATCTAGGAAAAATTTTGGAAATTTTGCAAAAAAGTCTCTGAGTTCCCAATTTAGTCCCGACTCGATTACAATGTTTAGATTGTGCCTCAAGGGTCCATTCAAGGGACAATATGACCTCTTTCGGAATTGAATAGTAATTGTAAGAAGTATCTGTAAATGTTCTGAAAACTCCGGTAATGCTCTGTAACCCTATTCTGACAATGGATACGGGCTAGGGGTGTTACAAACAAAATTCATCACATAAGCTAAATAAGCCTCAAATCCTTTACCCATCAACTTCTCAGCCTTTATAGCTAAAACCACGTTAGACATAAAACCTGGTCTTTCACCCACTACAACTATTTCCAAACCATCACTATCTCTCAAGGTAATTCGCTTAGTCTCAAAATCTACCCTAGCCTTATGTTTAGTTAACTAATCTATACCAAGTATCACATCAAATCCATAATACGACAATTCCATAAAGTCAACACAGAAGACATGTCTTTGAATCATAAGATGACATCTACGATAAATTTTATTTTCTGCAACACTATCACCAAATAAAATAATTACAATTATACCTAAACCAATAATCTCAATAGGGATCTCTAACATACATACCAGTTCACTCAAGATATATGAATGCGTCGATCCAGAATCAACTAAAGAAAACAATGGAATGGACTACAAAGTAAATGTACCTGCATAACATCCACCAGATCTTGATACTCCCACTCCCTAATAGCATAAACTCGAGTTGGACCTCCAAACTCAACCAGTGTAGCAACAGTATAAGCAACAATCCGCTGCCCGCTCGACAGCCTCTAGTAGGTGCAGTAACAGGTGCGAAACTCTGAATCAGTGAAACCTCAAACCTAAGTGGAAAATCCCTTAGGAAATGTTCCTTCGAACCACATTTGAAACATCCACAAATCAACTTAAGACACTCTCTAGAATGCCTACCCTCACATTGTGCACAAAGTGGCCATCCAGAACTACCCGCTGAACCACTAGTACTAACCATAGTACTACTCTGTTGCTTAGATTGACTCTATCAAGTCCCATGTCTTGCACCTCTACCAAAGACATGATTATCATGCCCTCTCTTATACGATCGACCCGATGCACTATCAGAAGCTCTCTTGCCAAAATGAGGAACCATAGAATAAGGCGACTCAACTAAGGTCTCCTCTGCAGCCTTAGCTCTCTCAACCAACTCATCAAACATCTCTATAGGTTGAGCTACCAAATAAACTCGAATCTCACAGTTTAACCCAAAACGGAACCTGTTGCAATGGTCCTGCTCAAAAGGAACCATCTCAGGAGCGTATTGGCTAAGTTGCACAAACTTCACCTCATAATTAGTCATAGGTAAATCACCTTGAATCAAGTCCAAAAATTCACACTTACAAGCCTCCATATATAGCTCGCCCATATACTTCCTTTTAAAAGCCTCGAGAAAGTAGTTCCTAGTCAATCTATTAGTAACAGTACCTCTCCTAACTATATTCCACCAATGATGAGCCTCACTGTCGAGTAAGGACACTGCATAACCCAACTTCTCCTCGTCAAAATAGGACATCTATTTGAGGATCCTTTCAAATCCGTCCAACCAGTAATCAGCTATGGTTGGACCAGTACCTTTAACTCTAGAAATCTTTTTACCACCCACTGGCTGAAGACGTTCAAGCGGCAACCCTCGATTAACTGGTACAGGATTGGTAGGTGTAGGTGCAAGGTTAGCACCAGCAATCTACTGAAACACTCCTATCATAGCTTCCATTAGAGGGACTACACCCTCATTAAGTATGTTCACTCTATGTGGCACACAGGAGGTGCGGGGAATGTACCATCCTCTTGAGCATTACCTCTCACATTAACACATCTAGGAGGCATATCGAGTTAATCTAGCAACCAAACAAATAAACGATGTGAGTGGCAGGAATCATCCAAGTCTCGTTCTTGAAAACAAACTTTAGGGTTATAGGCAATGTGATCTCATTCCTACTCCACATGCATCATAAACAAGGATATCTCATGCAATTCAATCAGAACATTTCAAACAATTCTATACTACTCAATCATAGTTACATCACCAATATCAAGAAAATAGAGAGATTTAGACTTGTGAGTTTTGAAACTCCAAACACACAACAATCACCTAGGTCCAAGAGTTATTGAACCTAGGCTTTGATACCACCAAATGTAACACCCTATACCTAGCCTCGTCGCCAAGCCCAAATACGGGATGTCATATCACCGTCTCGTTTCATTTTTATAAAATAGAAAATTAGATTCAAGCAATCAATCATCTTTTATTAAGTCAAACAAGTTTTAATATGTCCCAATAGTTACTTTAACAATGTTAAATGCAAATCATTCGTTATTCGATCATACATACAACCAAAATCATGCATAAGGGCTATTTAGCAAAATTTCATAAAAATGTCCATAGGTTTCGATACTCATATCCAAGTATCGATAATTTCCTTAAGTGGTATCGATACCACTTGGAAAAACGATACCAATGAGCATACTATTTCTTGATTAAAACGCCACTGTAAAAAATTATCGGTACCATCGAACCAAGTATAGATATTTCTTCCCTAAGTATCGATACTCGAGCAAAGGTATCGATACCAAATCTCTATTCTGTTTCCTGGACATTTTAATTCACAGAGGTATCTATTTTTCAAGTCCAATATCGACACCTTTGCTACTAGAGCTAAAAATACAACATAGAAAAGAAAATATTTCATCTCAAATAGGTCTTACACAATATGCATCAAGTACTAAGTTAAGTAATCGTTCACACGACTTAATCAACAGTACAAATTACCAAAATTGAGTCCAAACAATTATCATCATGCCAACATTGATGACTATAGTCCTAAGCAATAGTAATAAAACTATGTTATTGGAAACCAAATCTTTTGTTCAGAAATCAACGAAACTATAATAAGCTTACCACATTGCCTTTTTCCCCAAAATAAATAAAAATAATAAAGCACCTATGAAGAATAACCAGACTTCCTTGGATCACTCCCTCAGAAATCACACTGCTTACACCATTACATCACTGATCTGTATATATTGAAATGAGTGGGTGAGCTTTAACTAGTTTAGTGAATGCAAGAATTTCTACGACGCAAACATGTCGTCGTGCAAAACAACCAATCAATTACTCACAAGTACCATATTCATAAGTTTGACATCATATAGTATTAAATCATGTATCATCTAATAGTTTATTCCCATAATACATATATACTCATTCAAGCATAAAACATATTCCACACAACTACATAAGATAAGATAAGATAAGGTAAGATGACACTTGGATTATGAAACATATAGTGAGCTCTATCATCACACCACATAGACTCGTAGAGTCAAACATGTCCCCAAAAGTGAAGTGTATAGCTAGCGCTCTCCTTATTTCCCCTCACATGTCTCGTTGAATGGAGCTTAGCTCTCATTCCCTTATCCATCCAAACATGTCCTAGGGCTTCAACACCCAAAACCACTATGCATATAAGTGAGTACTCACAATCCTATAGCCTGCCAACTATATCCAATGGTTCTAAGATCACAAGGCCAAAATATCCAAAAACAACACATATTACTTACCAAATTATCCGTGCAATATCACTGCATATTAGCATCTTTTACAAAACACTAGCATAGTTATATAACATATATATTTAAAATTCATTTCATGTATATAATTTCACTTTATAGAACAATCAACATACTCACTTATCACATTTCATGCACAGTACATGTAACAGCCTGATTTTGGGCCTAGTTGGAACAGTGGTTTTGGAACCACAAATTCGACATAAGAAAATTTATTTTTATTATATTTTTATGGTCTACAATTTCATAAAATGATTTTTTGAAAAATTTGTTTAAAAATTTTAACATTTGGCCACTCAATTTAGTCAAAAGGACTAAATTGTAAAAAGTGCAAAAGTTAAGTTCTACATGCTAGAGGTGTCCAATTGTTATGAAATTTTAAATTGAAGGTCTGTAAATGGTAATTAGACCATTGGATAATTTTTTGGACCAAAATGGACATGAAATAAGTGAAATAAAATGTTTTTAAGTTAGGGGCATTCTGGTCATTTAGTAATTAAAAGAATTAAAAAGCCAAAATCAAAGAAAAATTGTGTCCATCTTCAAGCTATGGCTGAATTTCACAAGGGGAAACCATGGCTAGGATTTTTCAAGCTTCCAAGCTCTATTATCAAGGAAAACGAGATTCAGACTTAGAACGGAAGGAAAATAAAGAATATGACGAATAAGTTCTTTTCACCGATTGTGCCACCGAGGTAAGTTTGTATGTAAATAATATATCGTTTTTACTTATGTTATAATATTCTGTTATTATATGAGAAGTGGTTGCATATTGAATGATCGCTTGATGTAAATTATGAATTGAAATTGATTATGGATGAATTGGTAAAATGTTGAAAAGTGAGGAATTTCCCAGTTGGACTTTCGGAATAGAAAAGATACGAATGATCCATTGTGAGAACACATGTGTAGTACTCTGTGCAAGCTACTATGTGCAGAAAATGGTTTTAGGTTACGTGTGTAGTACTAAGTGCAGGCTATTACGTGTACCAGATGGTTAGGTCACATGTGTAGTACTAAGTGCAGGCTACTCTGTGTACCCGATAGCTTCGATCACATGTGTGGTACTAAGTGCAGGCCACTATGCGTAAAAGATAGCTTTGGTTACAATGTGGTACTATATGAAGGCCACTTTGTGAAGAAGGTAGCTTTGACTACAAGGGTGGTACTATGTGCAGGCCACCGGGCATCCGTTATGTAACACCCCGTACCCAAAACCGTTGCCGGGGTCGAACACGAGGTGTTAACAGACTTATTTAATTTATTTACACAGTTCATTTTAAAAATTTCCAGACAAGCTGGTTAACTGCATCATAGTCACTTTAAAAATTATATCTCGAGTTCCAAAACTCAAAAACTGATTCCGTAAATTTTCCCTGAAACTAGACTCATATATCCATCTATAAATTTTTTTCTAGAATTTTTGGTCAGGCCAATTAGTACATTTTATTAGTTAAAGTCTCCCCTGTTACAGGGTTCGACTACTCTGACCTTCATGCATTACGACTTAGATATCTCCCTGTACAGGGCTTCAATGCTTATGCCGTTTGTTTCTAATGAAACTAGACTCGAAGAGGAATTTGCAAATATAAAGAATGGCTTCTAATTATCTCTGGTTAATTTATAGTGAGTTTCCAAAGTCAGAAAAGGGGATCCAGAAATCGCTCCGGCCCTATTTCACGAAAACTTAAACATCTCTTAAAATACGGCTCATATGATCATTTTGTTACTTTCAAATGAAAATAGACTCATCAAGGTTCAATTACATAATTTATTCACTTTTTAATTCCATTCCTACTATTTTTAGTGATTTTTCAAATTCACTTCACTACTGCTGCCAGCATCTATTTTTAAGGTAGGCTTTACCTATTTCATGGTTTTCCATGGATCAACTAGCCATTTGTCATACAAAGCACCAAAATGATCGTGATTAACCATTCCAATGGCTAATCATTACCAAGCATTTCCATACCACTCAATGAACAATATAAAAAATGATTATAATGCTATGCTCAAAATATATATAAGCCATTTTCGCATGGCTATCCAAATACATACATTACCAAAAGTACTTGACTAACAACAAAGGGCAGTCCTATACATGCCATTATCAAGGTTCAACCAAAAGAGTACCAAAAGGGCTTTGATAGTGTGGACGACTTCGACTTTGACACTCCCGAGTCTGATAGCTGACGAACAAAATCTATAAAACAGAGAATCAAAGCAACGGAATAAGCATTTAATGCTTAGTAAGTTTGAGTAACGAAATTATGCACAACTGAAGTATAGCATTCATATGACTAAACGAATAATTTCATATACACATAATCTCAAAATCATACTTACTTCACATTTCCAACCCTTATATTCATATATAGGGGATCAACTTAACTAAAGGCCGGAAGCTTGTTAATCGATTGAGCGAATACTATTTAAAAGGAATAAACTATTCCAATGCATATACGAAACATACCTCATCGTTGGGATTTTACGAGCGTATTAATTGAAAGTATTACAGCAAGATCGCTCATTCCCAAACCAAGTACCTTCGGAATTTAGCCAGACATAGCTACTCGCTCAAATGCCTTCGGGACTTAGCCCGGATATATCAACTCGCACAAATGCCTTCGGGACTTAGCCCGGATATAGTAACTCGCACAAATGCCTTCGGGACTTAGCCCGGAATTAGTCACTAGCACAAATGCATTCGGGACTTAGCCCGGTTACCATCCGAATATTCATGCACATATATCAATAAATCATATCACATCTATATTTCATTTTCATCACTAGAACTCAAACACAAGACACTTGTCAACCATTCCCATTTTCGGCTCAATAGCCACATACAAAGATTTATTTGTTATGCTTATACGTCATAACTTAATCAAATCATAAACTACGTATAAACTAATTATCTCAACATATAATTCAAATAGAATCATTATATCACCGTTTATTTGTTATGCTTATACGTCATAACTTAATCAAATCATAAACTACGTTCCATTACTCAAAGACTTACCTCGGATGTTGTCGAACGACTTCAACGGCTATTCAATTACTTTTTCCTTCCCTTTGTTGGATTTAGTTCCCCTTTGCTCTTGAGCTTAATTTAACAAATAAATTGATTTAATCATCTTGAACATCAAGAGAATATCAAGGTACTTAGTCCATATATATATTAGACATTAGAGTCATATATATGAAATCATGAACCAAATTCAACATATTGGCTAATATTCTCCTTTAGCCGATTATCTAAGTCAAGATAGAATCATAAATATGCTTGCCTATAACCGAATACATGCAACACCAATCTATCGATTCATTCATGTGTACATTTTATTTAAGCATGTATATCTACAATCGAATTCATCATATAAATATCTATGAATTCACTCAAACAATATCAATACAACACATGGTGCTCAGACCATTATTCAAGTTCAAAACTCCGCTAATACACATATATACACTAGCAATCAAATACTAACATTTGCACTTCACCTTAGTAGCTAGCTTAGCAAACCTTAATTTAACATATAATTGTTCATAACACAATTAAAGCATCCTCTCCATTCCATCAATTCAAAACACATACATTTCCCATTAATGTCCAAAATCATATTCGGCCTTAGTACACAACTTGTTAGCCGATTTTTCTCCATCTAGCCACTAATGCACATATGTGCTCATTTCTTGAACATTTTCTCTTAACCGATTACTCATGTTACCAACAAGATTCAAAATTTGGACATGGGGTAACTAAGGGACTTAGTATCTAGCTTAATACATTCAACAATTTAGTACCATGGCCGAACACTTCATGAAGTTGCTAAGACTTACCCTTTTCAAATTCTCACACACACTCACATCCAATCCCTTTTTTTAAGCACTCAAACTCTATCATCTTCATACCTCATCAACACAACATCAAACACCAACCACGAAAGACAACATCCATGGCTGAGTATCATCTCCATCAAATAGCAAAGATTTAAACCATGGTTAGGTAGAATTCAAGCCAACAACTAAAAATATGCATGAATTTCATGGAATAACATCAAACATACCTCAACCTAGTTACAAGCATGGCCGAACCTCTTCAACCTTTCTTTCTTTCTTTTCCTTGATTTTTCGGCCAAAAAGAACAAAATGAGAACTTTTTTTTCTCATCACCCCCAATTTCCATTATTTTATTACTAACCCTTTTATTTTATTATTCCTAACATAAAACATTAACACAACATGTTTATAATATGTTATGACCCATAGCATGGCCGACCACTAGCTCAAATTTTGGGTAATTTGACATGCAAACCCATCATTTTTATAACATGCATTAATAGGCCACTTTACATTAGCCTAGCACATTTCTAAATTTTCTCACATAAGTCCTTTTTAATAAAATTCACTTACAATTAACAAAATTCAAATATGAAATTTTCACCCATGCATATATACATATAATAAGCATCAAATATGACGGTTAATTATTTTTGTGACTCGATTTTGTGGTCCCGAAACCACTTCCCGACTAGGGTCACATTAGGGCTGTCACAACTCTCCCCCACTTTATGAAATTTTCGTCCTCGAAAATCTTACCGGTAAATAGGTTTGGGTAACGTTCTTTCATAGAGTTCTCGGTTTCCTAAGTAGCTTCTTCGATCCCGTGTTTGAGCCATAACACCTTTACTAACGAAACCCTTTTGTTTCGCAACTCTTTCACTTCACGAGCTAGGATACGTATCGGTTCTTCTTTATAACTCATATCGGATTGAATTTCAACCTCGGAGGGATTAATTATGTGCGAAGGATCAGATCTGTAACGTCGGAGCATCGATGTAACACCCCAAACCCGAGACTGTCACCGGAGTCGAACACGAGGTGTTAACAGACTTCAAACCACTTATTAGAAATTTCCCAGACAAGCTGCCAATCTGCGTACGAGTCGCATTAAAAATCATATCTTGAGTTCTGAAACTCGAAATCTAGTTCCGTAAATTTTCCCCGGAACTAGACTCATATTTATATATGGTAGAATTTTTGTAGAATTTTTGTAGAATTTTTGGCCGGGCCAATTGGTACAGTTTATTGGTTAAAGTCGTCCCTGTTCCTGGGTTCGACTACTCTGACCCTTGTGCATTACGACTTAGATATCTCCCTTTACAGAGCTCCAATACTTATGCCGTTGGTTTCTAATGAAACTAGACTCAAAAGGGAATCTATACAGGGGTGAATTTCTAAAGTCTAGACAGGGGATCCAGAAATCGCTCTCGCCCTGTTTCACAAGAGTTTAATTATCTCCTAACATACAGCTCATATGGTCATTTCGTTTCTTCTATATGAAAATAGACTCATCGAGCTTCGATTACATAATTTATTCATTAATTAATTCCATTCCTACTATTTTTTTAGTGATTTTTCAATCTCACGTCACTGCTGCTGCCAGCATCTATTACTAAAGCAACTATGCCTATTTCGTGATTTCTCCTTGATCTAACTAGTAATTCATCATACATATCACAAATTATGATCATGACTAGCCATGCCAAAGGCTAATCATTGTCAAACATCTCCCTACTACACTATTGCCATATCATGAATTTTAACACCAAAAATAATCAACCATGACATATGGCATAAAAATCGAATTACCAAGACTTGCGACCTAACATTATAGAACCAAATCCAACCGAACATTTATGCCATTTTCGCATGGCTAAAAGTTTACATACCAAATTTCAACAAAACATATTAGCCTATACATGCCGAAATGTTCTCCTAGACCGACTAAAAAGAAGATACCAAAAGTTGCTAGCCGGTGTGATGACTTCGATGACAGTCCCGAGCACGCAAAAAGATGAGTCCAAGAAACCTAAAGTAGGTGACAAGCAAACACCGAGTGAGTATATAACTCAGTAAGTCATAAGCATTACATTGCCGTTCAGTAATAATATATCATAAGAGAAAATAAATAATGCGGGATTAAAATCCTCCATCCATACCCAAACTGTGCTATAATTCCTTAGGCATTTCGGTTCGATCTCATACCAAGCCCTACTTTGACATTTCATACATTACACCATATGACATTGGATGCATTTATCTTCAAGTATAATCACCACATAGGTTCAATACTTATCAAGCTCAATCCCAAATATAAATAAAATGTCTATTCCTCATGAGCTCAAGGTGTTTACTCGTACCGCTGTCCATGATTGACTCGATAAGGCCACACACTTAGAGCATGTATATTTATTAGAGAATGTATAATAAGCCCGCACACTTAGTGCTTAATATTCGAACTCGCACACTTAGTGCTATATAATCAAACTCGCACACTTAGTGCTATACAATTTGAACCCGCACACTTAGTGCCAATCTCATGATCATAAATGTTTACACCCGCACACTTAGTGCCGAAACCAACAACTCAATACATCTCACCTCTTTTCTTTTTCATTTAATACTTTCATCACCCCATGCATACATGTATATATATATTTTTATCATTCCATTCAGCATCATTACATAGACGTTATGACCATTTAAATTAATACAAAATATATGCTTAATGACTTACCTTGTGTTGGGTAAGACGGTTCCAACTCGGCTACTCGATGATATTTTCTTTGCCTTTGCTTGATTCTCCTCCTTTAACTCCTTGAGCTTAATCAATAAATCAACTAGTTTAACCACCTTGCTAAATATTTATAATCCAATTACACATGCATATGTTTGTTAGTATATTCGGCAACCATCCTCACTAATTACCCATTTAGTCGATTATACACATAATCAAAGGTAACCTCACGAATGGGAATACTTATGTATATATATATACACTTCCGAATGGGCATCACAATTAGATTTAACACCACCTTCATACTCAATTAGATGGCCAAATGTATGTACAATGTCAACTATAACATCATTTAAACATCTAATTTCATCTCATGAACACTTGATCGAATTTTCCTAATCTAGGATATTTTCACATCTATTTGTAACATCATGTAAATCCACATATAACTACATTTCTTAAGTTCCACATCTTTATGCCCATTATAGCCATTCTCATAGTCTAAATCTAAAAATTGGCACATCCACCTTTCAACCATGTTAGCCGAATACTCATTCTTTTCTTAGTCCTAAATTCGGCACCTCCAACAAAGTGACTTAACAACTTCAACTTTCATGCTAACATAACAAGCAATTTAACACATACATATAACTAACATGTTAATAGCATCAAGGTATCAACTAAAATTTTTAAGCTTCTTAGTCAAAGCCTAACTCTCCGACAACCCCAAATCCAACCATGGGATAGATAGAATTTAGACTCATCACCCAAAGGTTGTGTAAACTTCCAAAAATATCATTGAATATACCTTGATCTAAAGGACCACCTTGGCCGAATCTTGCTTCCTCTTCTTCCTCTAGTTACGACAATTGCAAAAGAAAGAAAACATGAACACTCCTTCTTCCCTCCTTATTAAGCATTCAAACTCCCTCATTTTCATGCCACAACATCAAGCACTCCTCCTAGATACAAGCAATGGTCGAACTTCTTCAAAATTTTTCTCCCTTTCTTTTTCTTGGTTTTTCGGCTAGGAGATGGCAAGTATGAACACCCCTTTTTTTTGTTCACTTTCCTATTATTATTCCCATCATTTGTTAACTAAAAAAAACATATTAAATTAGAATGAGTGGAGCATCATCACTCCTTGGCCGGCCACCATGTATTTTATGGGTAATTTGACATGCAAAGCCATGCTTCCTCTCCCTATTATTAATTACTCCTTATAATTCATCTATCATCTTTTCTAACTTCGTCAACTAGGTCCTTTTCGAATTAATTCACATTCCTAAAGCTAATATTAAGCATTTAATTTCTCATATATTCACTGTCACACAAAAATTTATGTAATTAAAACACAAAAATAAATTTTTGGCTCGGTAATGTGGTCTCGAAACCACGTTTCGACCAGGGTCTAATTAGGGTTGTCACAATCGAAACATGAAAGACGTCGTGAATCTTTTCAAGTTCAGGGGGTAAAATCAATCTATACGCAACTAGACCAACTCTTTCGGATATTTCGTATGGCCCGATGAACCTCGGACTCAATTTGCCCTTACGCCCAAATCTGAGTATCTTTTTCCAAGGCGAAACCTTAAGAAACACTTTATCTCCCACCTGATACTCAATGTCTTTTCGTTTCAAATCCGCGTACGACTTCTGACGATCTGATGCTACCTTCAGACTTTCACGTATTATTTTTACTTTCTGCTCAGCATCTTTAATCAAATTAACTCCGAGAATTTTACTTTCATCGAGCTCGGTCCAAAACAATGGCGTACGACATTTACGACCGTACAAAGCCTCGTAAGGTGCCATCTTAATACTTGATTGAAAACTATTGTTGTAAGCGAATTCAATCAAAGGTAAATACTGCTCCCATGAACCACTAAACTCAAGGATGCAACATCTCAACATATCCTCGAGTATCTGAATTATCCGCTCGGATTGACCATCAGTCTGTGGATGAAAAGCGGTGCTAAAATGCAACTTGGTACCCAAAGCTTCTTGCAATTTCTTCCAAAATCGCGAGGTGAATCTCGGATCTCTATCCGACACAATAGAAATAGGTACCCCGTGTAATCTCACAATCTGAGGAACATACAATTCAGCTAGTTTATCCAGTGAAAAATCCGTACGTACGGGGATAAAGTGAGCTGACTTAGTCAGTCTATCAACAACAACCCAAATCGTATCTTTCTTACTTGCCGATACTGGCAACCCAGATACAAAATCCATTGTGACTCGATCCCATTTCCATTCAGGTATCATGATCGACTGAAGTAAACCTGTAGGCACTTGATGTTCCGCTTTCACTTGTTGACATATTAAACACTTCGAAACAAATTCGGAAATGTCTCGTTTCATACCATGCCACCAAAACTGACGTCTCAGATCGTTGTACATTTTCGTACTCCCCGGGTGAATTGACACTTGGCTACAATGAGCTTCGTTCAGAATCATCGAAATAACTTTTGAATTTCTTGGAACACACAAACGACTTCTGAACCTCAAACAATTGTCATCATCAATTTGAAACTCTGATTCCATATTCGAAACACATTCAGCCCGTTTTGCAACCAATTCATTATCGACTTTCTGAGCTTCACGAATTTGATGAATCAATAATGGTTTGGCCTTTAATTCAGCTACTAACACATTGTCGGATAGAAAAGACAAGTGTACATTCATCGTTCGTAAAGCAAACAGTGATTTACGACTTAAGGCATCCGCAACCACATTAGCCTTTCCCGGGTGATAGTCATTGACAAGCTCATAATCTTTTAACAGCTTGAGCCAACGTCTTTGTCACAGATTCAAGTCCCTTTTGAGTCATCAAATATTTGAGACTTTTGTGATCCGAATATACATGGCACTTTTCGCCAAATAAGTAATGTCGCCATATTTTTAAAGCGAATACGATGGCAACTAGTTCGAGATCATGGGTCGGATAATTTTTCTCATGTGGCTTCAATTGTCTCGACGCATAGGCCACAACTCGACCTTCTTGTATCAATACACAACCCAACCCAAGTAAGGATGCATCACTGTAGATGACAAACTCCTTGCCTGATTCGGGCTGCAATAGTACTGGAGCTTCAATCAAATAAGTTTTCAATTGATCGAAACTTTTCTGACATTTTTCTGTCCATTCAAACTTAACATCTTTCTGAAGTAGTTTCGTTATTGGTGTGGCTATCATCGAGAAACCCTTTACAAAGCGTCTGTAGTAACCGACGAGTCCCAAAAAGCTCCGAACTTCAATAATATTTCTCGGAGGCTTCCAGTTAAGTATGGCTGAAATTTTGCTCGGATCAACTCGAATACCCGATGCAGATACCACATGTCCCAAGAAGCTAACCTCTCTTAACCAGAACTCACACTTACTGAACTTAGCATACAACTGCTTATCCTGTAAAATTTGCAACACTAATCCCAGGTGTTCAGCATGATCGGTTTCATTTCTCGAATAGACCAAAATATCATCGATAAACACAACTACAAACTGATCTAAATACAGTCTGAAGATCCGATTCATCAGATCCATAAATACCGCGGGGGCATTAGTGAGCCCAAACGGCATCACTAAGAATTCGTAGTGACCGTATCTCGTTCTGAAAGCAGTTTTGGGTATGTCCGAATCTCGAATTCGCAACTGATAATAACCCGATCTCAAATCTATCTTTGAAAACACCGAGGCTCCCTTTAGTTGATCAAACAAATCATCAATACGCGGTAACAAATATTTATTCTTTATTGTCACTTTATTCAGCTGACGATAGTCGATGCACAACCTCATGGTTCCGTCCTTCTTTTTCACAAACAATACTGGTGCACCCCAAGGTGAGAAACTTGGTCGAGCGAAACCTCTATCCGTCAACTCTTGCAACTGAGCTTTCAACTCTTTTAACTCGGTTGGTGCCATACGATACGGAGCTATCGAAATCGGTGTAGTCCCAGGTACAAGCTCAATACCAAACTCTACCTCCCGAACAGGTGGTAAACCCGGTAATTCTTCGGGAAAAACATCCCGGTATTCACAAACCACCAGCACAGATTCAAGTTTCTTTTCTAACTCTTTGTCATCAAGTACATACGCAAGGTATGCTTCACACCCCTTTCTTACATATTTCTGAGCCAACATTGATGATATTACAGCTGGCAACCCATTCAAGTCCATAGACTCAACTCGGATTATCTCGTTATTTACACACCTCAAATCAATGGTTTTTCTTTTGCAATTTACAATTGCATCATGTACGGTCAACCAATCCATACCGAGGATAACATCAAATTCATCAAACGGTAAAAGTATCAAATCGGCAGGAAAACAGGAACCTCGGATTACTAGGGGACATTTTTTACACACTTTGTCAACAGGTACATAACGACCCAAGGGATTTGACACTCGAATTACGAACTCAGTAGACTCAACAAGTAAAGTCTTACTGGATGCTAAGGTTTCACATATATAAGAATGAGTAGAACCAGGGTCAATCAAAGCAATCACATTAGTATCAAAGAGAGTAAAAGTACCGGTAATAACATCTGGCGAGGAAGTATCCTCGCGTGCGCGTATAGCATAAGCCCTAGCAGGAGCACGAGCCTCAGATCTGGTTGTAGCGTCCCTAGATCCTCTCTGACCACCACTAGGATTTCTTGTGTTTCTAGATGGTCTACCTCGAGGAGTGGTAGCACTCGGTTTCCCACTTTGATTTACATTCTGTTCAGACAATCTCGGGCAATCTTTAATAAAGTGGTCAGCTGATCCGCACTTGTAACAGGAGCGGTCATGGAATCTACAACTCCCCGAATGCCATTTACCACAATACTGGCACTCTGTTCTGTCTCGGCGTTCATTACCAACACTGGCGACCGAAGTGACTCATGTACCCACAGGGGGTCGATCACGATCCCGTCTAGAAAAGCCTGAAGTGTCTCTAGATCGGCCTAAATCATCTCTAAATTTCTTCGATGACTGTTGAAAGGGCTTTCCCGAAAATCTCTTGCGAATCTCCTTTGCTCCCATATCAACTTTTCTTTTCTCCTTACTGAGCTCCTCGGCTTTGCAAGCTCGCTCGACAAGTACCACAAATTCTCGGATTTCTAAAATGCCAACATATAGCTTTATATCATCGTTCAGTCTATCCTCGAAACGTTTACACATCACAGCTTCTGAAGAAATGCATTCTCGAGCGTACCGGCTAAGTCTTACAAACTTTCATTCATAATCAGTAACCGACATGGAACCTTGTTTAAGTTCGAGAAATTACTTCCATTTTTGATCAATGAATCTCTGACTGATATACTTTTTCTGAAACTCGGTTTGGAAAAACTCCCAAGTTACTTGCTCTCTGGGCACAACAGAAATCAACGTATTCCACCAATAGTAGGCAGAATCACGTAGCAAGGAGATAGTACACTTTAGGCACTCATTGGGTGTGCAAGATAGCTCATCGAGTACCCGAATAGTGTTGTCCAACCAAAATTCAGCTTGCTCGGCATCATCGCTGTCCGTAGCTTTAAATTCAGTAGCCCCGTGTTTTCAGATTCTGTCAACTAGGGGCTTATTTGACCTTATTTGGTCAGTTACCGGAGGTATTGTAGGTGCGGGGGTTGTATTAGTCGGGAATGGAGGTTGTGGAACAGCCGTATTAGTTCGAATGTATTGGTTGAACCAATCATTCATCACACTATAAAAAGCTTGTCTAGCTTCATCATTCTGATTACTAGCAATAGGTTGAGAGTCCGCCGGCGCTGTCCCTTGTGCGGGAGCAGGCACTACACTCTCAAGATCATCAACTACTGTTCGGTTGGGATCGGGATCTATTTCTATAAGGAAACACATTTTAACTGTCAGAAATCACCACACTATCAAATAAACACATAATGGCATGTATAGCTAGACCCAAACGTATTACGGTAGTCCTAGAATCGACTAAACCATAGCTCTGATACTAATAAAATTGTAACACCCCGTACCCGAGACCGTTGCCGGGGTCGAACACGAGGTGTTAACAGACTTATTTCATTTATTTACACAGTTCATTTTAAAAATTTCCAGACAAGCTGGTTAACTGCATCACAGTCACTTTAAAAATCATATCTCGAGTTCCAAAACTCGAAAACTGATTCCGTAAATTTTTCCTGAAACTAGACTCATATATCCATCTAAAAATTGTTTTTTAGAATTTTTGGTTGGGCCAATTAGTACAGTTTATTAGTTAAAGTCTCCCCTGTTACAGGGTTCGACTACTCTGACCTTCATGCATTACGACTTAGATATCTCCCTGTACAGGGCTTCAATGCTTATGCCGTTTATTTCTAATGAAACTATACTCGAAGAGAAATTTTTACATATAAAGAATGGCTACTAATTATCTCTGGTTAATTTATAGTGAGTTTCCAAAGTTAGAATAGGGGATCCAGAAATTGCTCTGGCCCTATTTCACAAAAACTTAAACATCTCTTAAAATACGGCTCATATGACCGTTTCGTTACTTTCATATGAAAATAGACTCATCAAGGTTCAATTACATAATTTATTCAATATTTAATTCCATTCCTACTATTTTTAGTGATTTTTCAAATTCACTTCACTGCTGCCGCCAGCATCTATTTTTAAGGTAGGCTTTACCTATTTCATGGTTTTCCATGGATCAACTAGCCATTTGTCATACAAAGCACCAAAATGATCGTGATTAACCATTCCAATGGCTAATCATTATCAAGCATTTCCATACCACTCAATGAAAAATATACAAAATGATTATAATGCTATGCTCAAAATATATATAAGCCATTTTCGCATGGCTATCCAAATACATACATTACCAAAAGTACTTGACTAACAACAAAGGGCAGTCCTATACATGCCATTATCAAGGTTCAACCAAAAGAGTACCAAAAGGGCTTTGATAGTGTGGACGACTTCGACTTTGACACTCCCGAGTCCGATAGCTGACGAACAAAATCTATAAAATAGATAATCAAAGCAACGGAATAAGCATTCTTAGTAAGTTTGAGTAACGAAATTATGCACAACTGAAGTATAGCATTCATATGACTAAACGAATAATTTCATATACACATAATCTCAAAATCATACTTACTTCACATTTCCAACCTTTATATTCATATATAGGGGATCAACTTAACTAAAGGCCGGAAGCTTGTTAATCGATTGAGCGAATACTATTTAAAAGGAATAAACTATTCCAATGCATATACGAAACATACCTCATCGTTGGGATTTTACGAGCGTATTAATTGAAAGTATTACAGCAAGATCGCTCATTCCCAAACCAAGTACCTTCGGAATTTAGCCGGAAATAGCTACTCGCCCAAATGCCTTCGGGACTTAGCCCGGATATAGTAACTCGCACAAATGCCTTCGAGACTTAGCTCGGATATAGTAACTCACACAAATGCCTTCGGGACTTAGCCCGGATATAGTAACTCGCACAAATGCCTTCGGGACTTAGCCCGGAATTAGTCACTAGCACAAATGCCTTCGGGACTTAGCCCGGTTACCATCTGAATATTCATGCACATATATCAATAAATCATATCACATCTATATTTCATTTTCATCACTAGAACTCAAACACAAGACACTTGTCAACCATTCCCACAATAGCCACATACAAAAAGCATGATTTGATTTGCTTTATGACATGATCTCTATGCACATTCGGCTACCCGTCATAAGTATAAACTAATTATCTCGACATATAATTCAAATAGAATCATTATATCACCGTTTATTTGTTATGCTTATACGTCATAACTTAATCAAATCATAAACTACGTTCCATTACTCAAAGACTTACCTCGGATGTTGTCGAACGACTTCAACGGCTATTCAATTACTTTTTCCTTCCCTTTTTCGGATTTAGTTCCCCTTTGCTCTTGAGCTTAATTTAACAAATAAATTGATTTAATCATCTTGAACATCAAGAGAAATTCAAGGTACTTAGTCCATATATATATATTAGACATTAGAGTCATATATATGAAATCATGATCCAAATTCAACATATTGGCTAATATTCTCCTTTAGCCAATTATCTAAGTCAAGATAGAATCATCAATATGCTTTCCTATAACCGAATACATGCAACACCAATCTATCGATTCATTCATGTGTACATTTTATTTAAGCATGTATATCTACAATCGAATTCATCATATAAATATCTATGAATTCACTCAAACAATATCAATACAACACATAGTGCTCAAACCATTATTCAAGTTCAAAACTCGGCTAATACGCATATATACACTAGCAATCAAATACTAACATTTGCACTTCACCTTAGTAGCTAGCTTAGCAAACCTTAATTTAACATATAATTGTTCATAACACAATTAAAGCATCCTCTCCATTCCATCAATTCAAAACACATACATTGCCCATTAATGTCCAAAATCATAGCTTAGCCACTAATGCACATATGTGCTCATTTGTTAGACTCTACTTCACCTAACTACCAATTTTTTTTTCATCCAAATAACATGAACAATAACCATTTCTTGAACATTTTCTCTTAACCGATTACTCATGTTACCAACAAGATTCAAAATTTGGACATGGGGTAACTAAGGGACTTAGTATCTAGCTTAATACATTCAACAATTTAGTACCATGGCCGAACACTTCATGAAGTTACTAAGACCTACCCTTTTCAAATTCTCACACACACTCACATCCAATCCCTTTTGTTAAGCACTCAAACTCTATCATCTTCATACCTCATCAACACAACATCAAACACCAACCACGAAAGACAACATCCATGGCCGAGTATCATCTCCATCAAATAGCAAAGATTTAAACCATGGCTAGGTAGAATTCAAGCCAACAACTAAAAATATGCATGAATTTCATGGAATAACATCAAACATACCTCAACCTAGTTACAAGCATGGCCGAACCTCTTCAACCTTTCTTTCTTTCTTTTCCTTGATTTTTCGGCCAAGAAGAACAAAATGAGAACTTTTTTTTTCTCATCACCCCCAATTTCCATTATTTTATTACTAACCCTTTTATTTTATTATTCCTAACATAAAACATTAACACAACATGTTTATAATATGTTATGACCCATAGCATGGCCGGCCACTAGCTCAAATTTTGGGTAATTTGACATGCAAACTCATCATTTTTATAACATGCATTAATAGGCCACTTTACATTAGCCTAGCACATTTCTAAACTTTCTCACATAAGTCCTTTTTAATAAAATTCACTTACAATTAACAAAATTCAAATATGAAATTTTCACCCATGCATATATACATATAATAAGCATCAAATATGACGGTTAATTATTTTTGTGACTCGGTTTTGTGGTCCCGAAACCACTTCCAGACTAGGGTCACATTAGGGCTGTCACTCGTTATTATTCTAATATGTTTAATGGGAAATGACTAAGTGTAATTGAATATGGCTATGTGATGAATAAGTGTAGGTTCATGTGTGTAAACTTATGATCAACGTGCTCGATATGTGATCGAACTTTGGTAAGATTGATAGAGTAAGTGTTACAATAAAAGTTACTACAAAGAAAACATGAAAGAGTAAAATTTAGTAATAAAACAATTTTGGACAGCAACAGTTGTGTGACTTTGAAAAATCACTAAAAATGATGGAAATCAAATTATAAGTTGAATAAGATATGACATAAAATATTATTGAGTCTATTTTCATATAAAGGAAACGGTGTAAGCAAAAGAATTTCATATTTTGAGATATTTTAATTTTTGTGAGATAGAGTCAGAATGATTTTGGAATCCTCTGTTTTGATTTGGGAAAATAATTAAAAATTGTAAAAAATTATGGGTTATAATTTATATTCTTAAAATACTTAATGAGTCTATTTTTGAAATAAATAAACGGTAACATTATCCAAATCTTGTATGAAGAGATAAGTAATTTTTAGTACAGAGGGGTCGAAACTGTCAGATAACAAAACAAGGGTGACTTCAAAGAATAATCTGTACTTATTGGGTAAACCAAAAATTCTGGAAATTTTATGGTAAGAAGATATATGAGCCAAGTTTCAGGGGAAATTATCGGATCTTAATTTGGAGTTTTGTAGCTCAGGATATAAATAATTTAGTGACTATGACTCGAGTAGACAACTTGAGATGAACATGAATAAATAGTGGAACTATGTGCAATTATGATTGTATTATCTTGAGAACATATTGTGAAGCTTTATAAAAGCATGTTAATAGGTTACTTATCATTTACATACCTACTTACTAAGAGATAATGCTTACCCCCCTTCCTTTCCTTTTTCCTATAGTGTCACAGATGCTAGCTCGAATTGGAGGTCGTCGGAGATTCTATCACACTAACAAGTTATTGATTGGTATAGTATTAACGATCTTCAAGTATTTTTAAGTCTATGTCATGTAGAGGGACTTGATTATGTGTATATGTTATTATGAGTTGGCCTAAAATGTTTGATAGTTCATTTTGTATAAGGCCATTGAGGATGGCTAATATTTGTTAACTTATATGTTTATGATGTTGTATTTTGTGGATGTGAAAGCTTGCATGACTTGGTTAAATGTGTGTGTGATGACTAATTATGGAAAGTGAAGCATGTGAATGGTTATGTAAAGAACACGGTCTTGGACACGAGCGTATACCCCTATTTTCAAGAAATTTTTTAATGTTTTCCAAAGTTCACGGTTTAATCCCACTTCCAAAGTATGTATTGGGCCTCGTTGGCCTATATAAGGGACGATATGAATGTGTATGAATGATTTTCAATTGAATGAAATTTTATAACTTGGTTTAATACGTTTACAAGCGTTTGTGTTTCGGTAATGCCTCGTACCTATTCTGACGTCGAATACGGGTAAGGGGTGTTACAGTACATAACCATATGATAATTTTAGATTCAAGAAAACTTACGCTTAGAACTTAGAGTAGGGGTTTAGGCTACATCTAAATTCCAAATCAACACATGACTCATGTTTATGAGTAGCAAATTCATACTCACCACTTTATGCTTTAGTCGAAAAACTGAAAGCTCAACCAATGCTTCCCTAGCTTGTAACAAGCTCTAACGAATCTGAAGCTTTACACACATAAATCACACAATAACCATAGTCAAATATCAACCAAGAATCCACTCAAACCAACTAGAAACAAGCTCAAGCCAAGTTCCCATGTAACTTAAACTATTAACATAACAAACTTTATATACCAATATCTCGATCTATACTCAACCTTGTTACTTAAAATCAATTCCATTCATCTACTTAATCATCTACGCTTAATTCGCAACTTTCAAACTAGACAAATCTACTCAATTCATGGTATTGACATTTTTTGACATCTTTTAGGCAATTTTCACAAAATTCATTAAAACATGAGAAATCATTGACGAAACTTCAAGATAAGTTTAAAAACCTTCTAATCACGCTAAAACAAGTTGAAAAACACTTTAAAACCAAGTTTTGACTCAAAATCCCGAAATCCACCATTAATGGTTCGATTTTCGGCTTTTATTTAAAGCATGCTATTTGAGGGCTAGTAATTTAGTTTTAAGGACTAGATATAATGAGAAACTCATAGGAATTCAAAATGTTACCTTTGATGAAAGAATGAATGAGTTTTATCGTAAATTCGAAAACCCTATATTTGAAGAAGAAGATGAAATATATAGAGTTTTAGATGTTTTTCTAGAGGCTTTTTATGGCAGATGACTTAGTAATGATAGAAAATCAATGTATTGTGGTTTGGGAATAAAAAATCAATGGAATAGCTAAGGATATAGCAAGGGGTGACACAAGTTTGAAAGGAAAAAGAAACATGTAACTGCCCGATTTAGACCCTAATCGAAATGGTGGTTACGAGACCACGAATCCGAGTTAGAAAAATATTTAAAAAAAATTCTGTGTTTATTATGTGTGAATTAATATCTGTGAAATTTTCATAATTTAATTTTATTGTTTGTGTGTCCGATTAAATAAAATGACTTAATCGCGTAAAAGGAAAAGTTGGTGGTTAGATGTGAAAGTGCTAATTTGTTGTTGTCTTTATTAGTGGAGGCATTTATAATGAAAATAAACCATTGGTTTTATAGGTGGATGGTAATGGGCATGTTATATATGTTTTCTAATTAAATTTGTTAAGGTTATAACGGTAAAATCTATAATAATATGTATATGATAAAACATAAATAAACAAGCCATAGTGTATATTTTTCTTCCATGACCGAATAGCTAAATGAGGAAGAAAAGAATAAGGTTTCAAAGTTTCGGCCACCTTCCAAGCTTGATTTAAGGTTCGTTTTTACTCGATTTTTGATAATTTCTACTTTATTAGATCGTTGCTTCGAGTACTACAAAACCCATGCTTAATTTTTTTATTTTGATGAATATTTTGAGTTGTGCCATTGTTGAGAGCTTGTGATTTTTGTTGTTTGATGGTGAAATATGAAAGATATGTTTTAGATTAACATGTTTTGTATTGGAGTTTTTGATGATTTTGAGTAATTAGGACTAAATTGCAAAAATAATAATTTGAGGGACTAAAATGTGAAATAAATGAAATATATGGATTTTTTTGAGAGTGAGTAAAATTTGGCTCATCATGGGTATGTTGAAATTTTGTGTATTTTGTGTTTTGTGCAATAGGGACTAAATTGTAAAAATTATAAATGTCGGGGGTAAAATGGTAATTTGACCATTTATGTGTTTTTGGACTAAATTGAATGAAAATATGTTTGAATGAGCTTAATTTGAATATGTTTAGATCAAGAACCAAAGAAATCAGGTTTGGATCGGGGAAAAATGAAAGTTGTCGAATAGTCACTCCGTTCCGTTTTACATCGTTTGAGGTAAGTTTATAAGTAAATAGACGTGTTTAATGGTAGTTAAATGTTAAATTTATATGCTATTATGAAATGTTAGAATTTATATTGGTTATGACTAAATATGAAAAAGCTTGATTACTACATTTTCGAATTCGTTTTGACCGATTTACGTCGTCCGAGAGCCCCGTATGAACCTTAGGAATAGTTAGGATACATATTTCATGACATAGGATTCCGATATATGTGTGCGAGTAAGACCATGGCATCGATATGTGATTCTGATATGTGTTTACGAGTAAGACCCTGTCTGAGACAGCAGCATCGATATGTGATTACATGTAAGACCACGTCTGGGACATTGGCATTGTACGATTTGTGTGATTATCCAAGTGTCCTATCCAATTCCGAATGGTTCATCAGGAAAAGATAAGTTATGTTCGAACATGTAAAACAGGTCAGATGGCTAGGTACGAATTGGTTTGTTGGTTACTTAAAATATAATAAGTGAATAATTTGGTACTTACTACAAACTGTGTGTAATGCAATTGAAAATTATATGTGAGTTAGATAAGTATATTCGGCCATATGAGTAGTAATGGAATGAGTTTAAATTAATACCATGTATGATTATATGTATTCGGTTACAAGTCTAATATATGTGTATGAAATTATTTTGTAATATATGAGCTTGTGCATTTATATGTATGTGAACTAGGTTAATAATGGCCTTTTAGCTTTGGAATTTTAATGATAGTAAGTTCACTTGGCTAGGTGAGCATTCGGTCAAAGTGACTTTTATGAATGAATATTTAATTGTATCATATGAAATTTATATGATTGGATCTATATTTATATTGATAAAATACTTTGGTTTAATTAATTAAATTGATGATATTATTAGGTTGCTTTTTTGCTTATGAATTACTAAGCTTTGATAGCTTACTCTGTTTGTTGTGTTTACTCTGTTTTATAGATTTTGGAGTTAAGCTACAAGCTCGGGGACTGTCAGCCAAGTTCATCACACTATCTACTATTTTGGTACATTATAAGCTAAACTTAAATTATGGCATGTATAGACTGGCTTCAGGGTTAGTTATTTTGAAAATGTTTGTATATTAGCCATGCGAAAATGGCTTAATTACCTTGCTTGGTTTTGGTTTCGATTTAGTTATGGTTTAAGTCTATTTTGGTCAAAATGTCGTATGCTATGGATAATTATAAATTGTGCTATCTGATTGTATATTAATTTTGGTTCATGACCTTGTATGTAGTATGGTAGGAATCGGTCATAAGTATATTAAATTAGTTTGGATGTGTTTATATTAAGATAAAGTATGCATATGTGAATCTGTTAATTATGCTTAGGCTTGGTCATATGTGTGCTTGATTATAATGTTTAGTGAGCTTGGTTTTGATAATTCGATTATGCTTGATTGTAGGTTAAATTCATTTTAGTTAAAGTAATAAGTATTATGAATAGATGGTGTTTGTGGTAAGTGTTTCATGCGTTGAAAATGGCTTAGTTATTATGCTTGAGTTAGATTTTGATTAAATTATGGGTTGAACTCATTTTAATTTTCATGCTATGTGCTATGGATGAGAGGCAATTATAATATGTGTTTGAGTATTGAAATTGATTAATGACCTTGGAAATGGTATGAAAGTATTGTCTTTTATAAGTATATATATATATATGGAATATTTGGATAATTTGAATGTGGTTCAATATAAGTTTAGATATTTATGTGAAGTTGAACTTGAATAATTAAATTTAGTTATTAAATATATTCAGTCATATGCTAAAAATAAAATATAGTAGTTACTTGACTAGTAATTTGGTTCTTGAATATATTAATATGCCTTGGGTTATAATGTGGTAAAGATATATGCTGGTACAAAATCTATTGAATATATATATATTGGTATTGATCATATGTATCGTTTATTAAATAATAATGGAAGTGTATTATATTATATCACCTAACGCTTTAGCAAATTAAAATATATGTCATTTATATGAGATGTATTTGGCATATGATTAATGATTGAAGAAAAAAGAATATGTTTGACTATGTGGTTTGTTAGTTAACCGAAATCAATAAATATGAATAAGAAAGTTTCAGTTCCTAATGGTATATTATTGGTAAGTTTTAGTTAGTTATTTGAGTAGTGTAATTATTTGAGTTGATATATATATATGTAATTATTTATAATGGAATGTACCTTTTGTGTGTAAGTAAATGATGTGTGGTTGCTTGTATAAGAATGTGCATGACTTTTTTTAAAAAATAAATTTAATATTTAGTAGTGAAGTTATTAATGTATTATATGTTCTGTATATGTATAAATTATTTTGACACATTTTGGATTATGTTTATTTGAGCTGTGTTGCGAATAACATAATTAATTTAGACTTAATATTTGATTAAATTGTAAGCTATGATGCGATTAAAATTTTGATTTGTAATATAAATATAGTGCATGTTTATATGAACTGTAAATTGTTCAGTAATGTCTCTTAACCCTAATCCGGTGACGGACACGGGCTGAGGGTGTTACAAAATAGAAGTGAAAAACATGTTGATGGGGAAGAAATAGGTTCAATTTTACAAAATGGTAAAATTGCAACATAAATGCTACTATTTTGACTTTGTTACAAATCAGTCCTTTCTCAAAATTAAGGGTTTCTAGAACACTTTTTCAAAAATTGATTTGACAGTTAATATGCCATCGTCGAAAACACTATTGAGTACCAACCTTACAAAATTCTAAGCTCATATAGGCCAAAATTCCTAAAATACTCCTAAAACTCCTAGGCCTTATTTTGAGGTGTTACAGATATTCTAAGAGGGTAACACACTTATGACAAGATCATTGGACAAGCACTGAGTAGTTACTTTCATAATGATATGTCATTGGGGAGAGCTCAGTCATGATACTATAGTGGAATGGCTTCATGACTAAATGAGTTTATAAATTAATAAGTGAAAATTCAGAATTTAATTGTAAATCATTTGAGCCTCAACTACATATGTCCAATCAGTTCCTCCGATAGCTCATTGAAAAAAATGAATTGCGTGTTTGAATATAAATGATGGAATGAATATGAAAAGAAAATTAAGAAACATTTCGGAATGATTATGGTTTTCTCCGAAATGAAGAAATGGAATCATTTGGAAATGATTGTAGGCTTCCAAAAATGGAAGTTGAAATGATCTATTTTCAATCCTGTATGGATTACTTAAAAAATGATTGGAAGAATGATTTTTTGTTTGTGGACTATTTTGAAGCCCGAAAATGAAAATAAATCATTCGGTCACAGTGACCATTTGGAGCTGTGTGATACTAACCATATTTTGTCGAAATTTTATCAGGAGAAAAATCGTCAAATTTTTACCAGTGGTAAAATTGTCAAATTTTTTGTGGGAAAAATAGGGATGTGAAAATCATTTTATATATGAATATTAAAGTTTATTTAGGAAAATAGAAAAATTGAATCAAGTTAGATCTTATTACAGAGTACTGGGTCAAAAAGTTGAAGAAGTACTTGTAATTTGACTTGATGTGAAAGAAGCCCAAAAATCCCTCATGGACATGAAGGGGGCTGCAACCCTAGTAGGAATACTAGGGTGTGTCGTCCACCCTAGTCCTATTTTATGTAGGATGTTGTTTTTTTATTTGAAATAAACCACTACAACTTAACAAGGGTTCTACCTTTTTTTCCTATGAATAGATGACATTGTTAGAGTTATTAACACAACTTTGAGACTGCTAAAAAATTGAGAAAATTTATTCTCAACTGTTACATATATTTTTTCTGGATAACAATTCTATCAGTTTCCACTAAGAAGAGAGAATTTTCGTTTTCACCCCAAAAGTAAAGAATTTTTTTCTAATTTCGTGTTTCAATTCAATTGGTTCAAGCCCACACTCGAAGTAATTAGTGGTATGATAATAGCGGAAAAGATAATTTGGTTGAAAACCATGAACAACAAACGCCCACTAAGCTAAAAATAAATGTAAGAATTCAATTGATATTTATTATTATAAATATCACAAATCAAATCGATTCTCAAAATTTAAATTTTTACTGTATAAAAAAATCGTTTTTAATTCGAATTTTTTCAATAGAAACCATATAGTGAACTCTCCTAAATATATGGTCTTCTGGTTGTCCTTCAATAATGGTGGTGATGTGACGTTATTGGGTGTAATAAGGTGAATGATGGTTGTTACGTCAATGTGATGGGCTTTTTGTTAGCAGCCACTTGGGTGTTCCCTAAGTTCAGAGTGAACAATATTGATGGCAAAGGTGTGTTGGCCAACATGATCATGATAAACGGAGGTGGTTAGTCTGCGAACGTACCCGCGAAGATACCCTATGCCATGTACAACAAATTGTTGTTTTAATCTATATTTAACTCCAATGTTTAATCTTGGTTTCATACTTAAGTTACATAAATTGCAAACAATTTTTTAATAAAAACCTTAATCTAAAAGGCATGATTAACTTCCCACGTGATGCATGCAGAGGCGAAGCTAGAAAATTTTTTTAGGAAGGTCGGATGAAATTTTAATTTTTTATAATTTGTATCTTTATAATTTATAAAAAATTAAATTGAATTTTTATAATTTTAAGGAAGGTTAAAATGTAATTTTAATTCTACTAATTTAAAATTTTAAAAAAAATTTAAGGGTCTAAAAAATTATTTTACATTTTAAACAGGGCAGGCCATGCCAGCCCCGCTTCGCCGCTGGAAATTGCTTGTATGAATCCCTCGACCTATCATGCCAAGTAAATTATGCATAGAATCTTGGCAAACCCCCATCCCCTTTAGTGGGTTTCGTTTCGTTAGTTAATTGGTGGAGTGGTAGAAAGCCCTCCGCCCTCCACCTTTCACATCTTTAATAAAGAGATGCTTTAGGGTAGGAATAACAGAACAGGTTTCTCAGCCACCGAGGAAAGTAAAACCCTGTCCACATTTATAGAAAGCAATGCAATAACTAAGTTATATTTACATGACCGACAACAACAACAAAATTAACTTAAGCTTGCAGAATATGAAGCACCCACAAGCTCAAGCAGGTCCACCACCAATGTCGAGTATAAAAACTTGTCGATCTCATCTTCACGCCCTCAAAGGCTACTTCAATCTTTTTGGTTCTTCTCAACCTCAACCACAAATTTCTTTTCCCCTTTGGCCCCCCTTTCAGGTCAATACCTTTATTCTTCTATATCTTGTAATAATAGGACACTTGAGTTATTAATCAAATTAATCAATTCAGGCCGCTGGAAATGTGACGATTAGACTTTAGAAGTAATGAAATAATATGAGCCACACATTTTTTTCAAACTCAATTAAAAGGAAATTTTACATCAGTTAAGACATAGTCAGATGAGTAGCTACCAGAAAACTTAAAATATTAAATGACCAAAAATCAACTAACTATATGGGAAAAAAAACTAATAAATGCTGGGGAACCTGAAACGTTTTAAAATTAATTAGTGATGTCAGAAAGTGGAGTGGGAGAAGACATAGAAAAGCTTTTATTTAATCACTAAAATAATTGATGATTCCATATATTAAGATATTTATGAGCGGCCTAATTTGCGCCAATAATGGACTAGACAATGCACGTCTTTCTTGACTAGACAATATGTAGCTATGACAATAGGTGAAACCTGACTCAGGAAACATCAACTTTGTCACTCCACAAATACATTTGGAACAACTTCATACTTCACTGCTATTCAGACAATAGGTACAATACTCGTAGTGATCGGTACCGTACTGGTACTGGGCAGTAGGTACGAATTTTAAGGTAAAATAAATGTTATAAACTTTCTATGATTGAAACTCACCTAAAATACTTTAATTAATTAACTTGGTCTTGTTATTTAAAGTCAATCAACTTGGTCTTGTTAATATGTACTACTTTACTGCCGTTGACAAATTTGACACAAAACACAGCCATAGTTTACTGCAGGTTATTGGTGCATTACTTCTAACAAAAGGAAGATTTATCAAATCTAAAAAAGATGTGAGATTTATCAAAATGCTACATTAAAGAATAAGATAATATGAAAAAGAAAGCAGAAAAAAGGTATTTAACAATTTGTACATTTATTAAACATTTGACAAGTTGCACTAGAGCATGTGTCAAACAGAAAGGCATAAAAACACAGTGATGCTGATGAACATGGAAATTCAAGTTTGAAAGGAGAAAAAAAACCAAAAAAACAATAAAATGAAAAAGTGTGAGCTCTGCAATTCTTTAGCAAAGATGTATTGTGAATCAGATCAAGCCATCTTGTGCTGGGATTGTGATTCCAGAGTACATGGTGCCAATTTCCTCGTTGCTAAACATTCACGAACCCTTCTTTGTCACCTCTGTCAATCTCCTACGCCCTGGAATGGCTCCGGACCAAAGCTTGGCCCCACCGTCTCCGTTTGCGAAAATTGTGTCAGCAGAAATACTTGTACAGATGAGATAAACAACGAAGAAACACACCACGAAGAAAATGATGACGATGAGGACGACGACGATGATGAGGAAGATGACAGTAGTGAAGACGATGGTGGAGATAGCAGCGGTGACGAAGAAAATCAAGTGGTTCCATGGACATCTGGGCCACCAGTTTCCAGTTCTTCAACAAGCGAAGAATGTTCCACCAGGTTTGGAAAAGAAAATGGTTCTCAATCAAGAACAGTACATCCATTGAAGCGCATGAGTGAGACGGAAGATCCCTTTTATCCAGTAAGCTAACCCTTTTTTGAAACTCTGTTTTGAAGCAGAATCATCCAGCTTGCTCATATTCTCCACAACATCATGAATTTTGTGAAATAAATCAGCTTATTTAGTTGCCTTTTATTTCATCCAAAGCACCAGAAATAACAACACTAGTGCTTGATGTCTGCAAAATGACAAAAAAGCTGCTTCAAGATGAATCGAGGTGTGCTGTCCAAAGCAATTTTTTCTCTATCACTGGCTTGTATTTAATTAAACCAGATACTTATGTGTTTTTACCCTTTTATTCTTGTTCAATAATCAGCTAATTAGTTTTTACCTTCAAGCTGAAATCATCCTTACCAATGTACAGCTAATAAACTTTGTTCCTTTAATTTATTTTGCTCCGACATTCAAAGATATGCCAGAAAAAGAACAATAGGTAATTTTGATTATGTATCAACCTCTCAACCTAGGATCAGATATTATAAGAATCAAACAAACGGATAAATAGCAAAATTTTATGAGGCGAATGGTATTATATATAAAATTATCAGATTTTGCCAAACCTGGATTAGAGGAGGTAGTTTTCTTAGTAGGATTGAATTTTCCTCTTTTATTAAAAAAATTAATATTTGTATATTAAATTAAAGGATTATTTTTTTTTAATTTTATCAGTTTTTATTGTTAAAAATTAATCTCTATATTTGTGTATGTGACATGTTATGTGCTACTTACTTTTTTATTACTCTATCAGCTATGTCAATTTTTAGCAACAGACATGAATAAAACTTTTAAAAGATGAACAATTAACTTTTTAATTTAATGTGTAATAATTAATTTATTATTATTTTAAATAAAATATAAAATATAATTTAACATCTAATATAAACATTTCTATGATATTTTGCGAATTTAGTTGTTTAAGAAGATAGCACCACATCTCCATAACGACAACATTTTCATTATTATTATTTTTTTTTCATTTTCCGACACATTTCGATGGAATCAATTCAGATATAATGCTGCAAATTATGACAACCCAATTACCCTTTAATTATTGGTATCCCAATGCTTTCAAATTACAATATTTGAAGTACCTAATAAGAATTTACTCATAAATAATATGTTCTAATAATTATAACATAATATTTACAGAATATGTAAACCTCAATATGAATTGCAACTTGTGTTTTAATTGTTTGACAAATAAGATCCAAAATTTCATTTTTCTTGTTCAGTTCACAAAGACAAAACCGTTGAAAAACAAAGGTGGTATTGAATGTGCATGCGCCACAAGTTTTTGGCTGCTCTCCTGTTTTAAGTTGTTTCCTTGCTAAGAATTTGTGCACACACACACTCCCATTCTTTCAAGCTACATTCCCTTTCGTTTTCATTTTTATATCTTGTTCGAGAGTTTTAGACCGCACACGTTCGGCCGGCTTCTTATGGCCCTAATCCTTTGGTAAATGAGTTTTTGGTAGCATAGGAAAATACACTCTAGGCAAGTTGAATTAAGGTTTGTTAATTAATTAATTATATTTTGCTATAAATTCAATCTTAAGCAATATCTTGGGATTCAATAATAAGACAGCTTTGCATCAAATCCACCATCTTTTTCACTATTATATTATTGGATACTGCTTAAGTTAAAATATTAATATTCTAATATACCGACCATCACATCGGATTTTGCAGATGCCAACCGTCCAGGAGATTGATTAAGAACCAAAAGTACCAGACAAATTATAACATTAATTATTTACCCCAAATTTAATGGATTTTAACAGTATTAAAAACTTTGCTTAATAAGCAATTTATTTAATTATTCCTCATGGCCTTGTAACACAATTGACCAATCACTTAGTCCTTTGATTAATTTCATGTTCAGAATCTGATAGTGTATTAATGTTAAATTATAAGTATGATTAAAAGAGTAAATTAAAACTAAGGCTTGAGTTTTGAAGAATGAAGGAAATGCCCGACAACTCCGCATGCCTACAGTAAAATAGTCATGTTCCAGGTTGCTTAATTAATAGTCTTAATTAAAAAATTACGACAACTTCCATTATTCATTATTGAAAAATAAATACTGAAAAAAAAAACAAAGGGGCAATACGTACGTGTCATATTTTATATATTTTTTCGTATAGTTCGTATGAATATAAATATTATATAAACTGCCCAATAAATAATTATACACATTCATTATGCTGAGAAAATGTTTTACATGTCCCACCATAAATTTATATACTAATAAGGTTTTATATAAAGAACAATGAAACAAAGGGCCAAAAGTTGGATTCTTTTCTCTGATCTCTCTTTGGAGAAACAGAAAATTTCTATGCTGAATCAAATTTATCATTTTCTATCGTTATGAAATATTGTAACAACATTAAGTATCATAATATAAAATCTAAATATTTGCAATCATTTTTAAATGTTGTTTGTTAAATATAAATTTTAGGGTACTAATAACAACGAAAAATTTGATTGTTGTGAATTTTAAATTTTATATATTATGATAAAATAAGATTTTATACTATTATAAACGACTTAATTTCAACATTGTCATTACATATTACTGAAACCTTTGTAATAATATTTAAAGTTATTGTTGAATTTAATTTTATGATTATTAACTCCAGTGACAAAATTTGTCATTACAATTTTTTTTACTTTATATGCAATGATTATGTGTACTTATAATAATTGATTATATTTATATAAAATAAAGAGAGGGGACAAATAAGTACAAAATTTATCAATGTGTTAGTATACCTTAGTATACCTATTCAAGAGTTAAATTATCTATTCAGATCGAAAGTCCATTCGAAATTTGGAAGGGTTTGGGCAAATATATTAGGCCCGAAAATAGGTTTAGGCAAAATATAAGTCTATTTAAAATATGATTTGGACTTGGGCTTGAACATTCAAGACCTGATCCCGCCATGTTTTAAAAGTTTGTAATACTTTATATTATGTTATTTTCATATATTATGTAATTTATAACACATCAAAATAAATATATAATACTACTATAATGTAAACATTAAAAAATGCTAAGATGACTATATAAAAAATTTTAATAAATAAAAAATATATAAAATTATTAAATATGTAATGACTCGATTTTTAATTGTGTCAAAAAATACGATTTCAGAACCTCGTTTCCATAAACCGAGTATGTAAGGATGAAATATAAAGATTAATGAAGTTATTAAGAAAAGATATAGAAGATTGGTTAAGAAATTTAACCGAGAAAATAGTTAATTAAAACCTAGGGACTAAATTGTAAAAGTCCAATCGCTAATAAGTTTTAATTTAGAAAAGGTTTGAAGGCCTAGATAACAATTATCTAAAGAACCAAAATAGTTAATTAACTAATTTTAAGTGGTAGATAGTGGAATGTCATGATGTTAGCCATTAAGTTTAGTTAATTATAATTAAATATTAAAAATAAATTTAATTAATGATTGTAATCATAATTAATTAAATTAATCAATCCTTAATCAAAGTATAAATATCACCTAGTGGAAGATGAAAACATTACCATTTTTCTCATCTTCCTTGTCATCCTCCATTGAAGAAAAAGAAAGAAGAATACCTTCAAACATTCAGCCATTAATCAAGTAAGGTCCTCAAGTCATTTTTCTTTGATTTTTATAGATTTTTCTTTTATCATGAGAGCTTAAATTAGCTAGCCTATGTATCAATTTGTTCAATTGTTAAGTTTTTAGCAAGTTTTCATTAGAGAGAAATTGATGATTTTGAGCTTAATTTGAAGAAAATGATAGTTAATATGCTTCGATGGTGATAAGGACTAAATTAGAAAGTAAATCGAACTTGTTAGATAACTTTGTGACATTAAGGACTAAACTGAACAAATTGAAAAATGTCATGAGATTATGTTATAGATGAAAATTATAGGGTCCCTGATGAAAGAGTGTGAAGTTAGATTTCGATCCAATGTTAGACATTGAAAAATATGTGTATCCCGAGTATAGGTATTGTCACACCCTCATTTGTTGGTACTATTCGAAAGACTGTGCTAGCGAAGACCGCCTAAGTCGCGAGATTTAAATAGGTTAATGTTACTAAAATTTGTGGAAAAGTGTTTCGTTGAACTTCATCGAGTCTGTAATGTAACACCCTCATCTGACTCGTTCGTCAGATCCAGGTGCAGGCATCACAATAGAACCGGGTTATTGTACATACTAAGATCTTGTTACATTAAAACATACTATGTTACCTATTTATAAAACTCACAACTGAGTCTAAATTTTTATACAAAGTTTACTGTCCGAACAACAGACTCTGAGGAATCTAAATAAATACAACAAAATCGCCCCATTAGTGAAATTCTCAAAGGTAACCCTTCTTATGTGCATGACTCGCTTCTAACGATACTTCCTTCATTTCACAAGATCTGACTTGGTCCCTCTTTGAGTTCCACTTCTCGGAGATCCTACAAACATGGATCAAACTTTTGTAAGTTCAAATGAACTTAGTGAATTTCCATATTTCCCATAAATAGACCTTATCTTTCACGGGTTTAATTAAATAAAAATATATGTGACCGAAATCCCTGTTTGTTTGGGAAATTTCTTTCAAACCTGTCATAGCAAACTTCATCCTATTTTCAACCCTATCCACTAGCGGATAAATAGCAAACCGATTTCTACATGTCTTGTAACACCCCGTACCCGAGACCGTTTCCGGAGTCGAACACGAGGTATTTACGGACTTATTTCATTGTAAAACACAGTTCATTTAAAATTTCCAGACAAGCTGGCTAACTGCGTCACTGTCACCTTAAAAATCATATCTCGAGTTCCAAAACTTGAAAACCAGTTTCGTAAATTTTTCCTGAAACTAGATTCATATGTCCATCTAAAATTTTTTTCTAGAATTTTTGGTCGGGCCAATTAGTACAGTTTATTAGTTAAAGTCTCCCCTGTTACAGGGTTCAACTACTCTGACCTTCATGCATTACGACTTAGATATCTTCCTATACAGGGCTTCAATACTTATTCCGTTTGTTTCTAACAAAACTAGACTCAAAAAGGAATCTATACATATGTGGCATGACTTCTAATTATCTCTGGTTAATTTATAGTGAATTTCCAAAGTCAGATCAGGGGATCCAGAAATCGCTCTGGCCCTGTTCCATGAAAACTTAAATATCTCTTAAAATACGACTCATATGATCGTTTCGTTTATTCCATATGAAAGTAGATTCATCAAGGTTCGATTACATAATTTATTCACTATTTAATTTCATTCCTACTATTTTTAGTGATTTTTCAAATTCACATCACTACTGCTGTCAACATTGCCTTTAAGGTAGACTTTACCTATTACATAGTTTCCATGATTCAACTAGCCCTTCAGCATATATATAGTGCAAAATATGATCATGATTAACCATTCCAATGGCCAATCATTGCCAAACATATCCACACCTCTCAATAACCATATACATACAAAATGATTATAACACTATGCTCAAAATATATAAGCCATTTTCGCATGGCTATCCAAATATATACAACGCCAAAGTACTTGACTAATAACACAAGGGTAGTCCTATACATGCCATTTTCAGAGTTCAACCAAACGTGTACCAAAAGGGCTTTGATAGTGTGGACGACTTCGACTTGAAATTTACTTAAGTTGATATCTTTGATAAATCGGATAATCGTGGCATTGTGTTATTTTGAAATCAAGTATCATTTTAAAAACACGTCCTAAGTCTAGCCCATTTATTATCAACCAGTTTAAAGTTATTAAAAATTAAATAATCCTAGAAAAGAAGAAAATAAAGTTAAAAATGGCCTTATTACAACCCAAAAATAAATAATAAATAAGGTAAACTTAAGAAAACCAGTCACTTATTCAAAAGCCCAAAAACGATCACCGGGGCCACTCTGAATCCCCTCCAGCTCCAAGTCAAATCAAGGCCCACTTGCAAGGTTAAAGAAAGGGGGTGAGTTTGGAAACTCAATGTGCAACAAGCCTCTTCTAGAGCCCAAAACAATATCAGCCTGCTGGGCCTAAGCCCAAATCCAATCTCAACATATATTGGGCCGAAGCCTTTTCATTTACCATATTGCATAACACTGGGCCGAAGCCTTTTCATGTTTCATATTACTGGGCCAAAGCCTTTACTGTAAATAGTATGGCCCATAGGCCCATTTCACTATCACATGTAATGCCAATGAAAGAATGCAAGCCCATTTGGGGAGACTACTCGACCCACCATCCGCTACTCTCCACCCGTACCAACAAAGCTCTCCACATGGGGAATAACTCAACCCACCCAGCCAAAACTCTCCACTGGCAGCATAGCTGCTTTATCATATAACTGGAGGCCTAGCCTCTTTTAATAACTAGGGCAAAAGCCCTTTTCGGTAAACTGGGGAATAAGCCCTTTTCGGTAAACTGGGGCATAAGCTCTTTTGCACTTCCTTCATCCATATAAAAACCAAACCCAATGCATTTATGAACACATCATGTGCATATCGTTTATATCATGTGCATATCGTACATATCATGTGCATATCATGTGCATATCATATCAATCATGTATATCAAAATCCCATGTATCAAATTTATAATTAAACCCTAGGGGTATAATGGTCATTTTTACCTAGGGGCAAAACAGTCATTTTCATACTATAAAGGTAATTTCATAATTTTACCAAATATTAGGGTTTTCCATGTTCATTAACAGTTACTAACAATTCATGTGTTTAAACAACGATTCTGGCCCATTTTTAGCGAAACCGAGTTATTGGGCCTAAAACCTCTAATGGCCCTACATAGCCGATTTAGTCATCTAGGCCCGTTTAGCCTATATTCCATAATGGTTTTACCAGTATTAATGTGCAATTTAACAGGATTTTATTTCCTACCAAATTTACCCAAATGGTCCCGTAAGCCCATTAGGCCCGATTTTAGCCCCTTGAGGCCCAACTTACCGTGATGAAAAAAATCGTGCTCTTACCTTTTTCAACGTTCCCGATCATCAACTTAGAGAATCTAACTAACCAATGACTGTTCGCTTGCTCACATGTCCTCGAAATGCCAGAATTTTGGCATTTCGGCTTTTTGGCATTTATCAATTTAAGTTATGAAAGAAGGTTCGTTACACACTTGATTTGCGATATTCTTCAACGAGATCTCCTACACAATTTCTTCTATAATCAACCGCTTATAGATCAGCTCACAATAATTAAACCAAAATGAGAACCATCTATTATCAACACTTACACATTCGGCCACCATCCATAATGGCCTTAGAATCCATACCTTTGCCGAAGTTGGTGACTAGATTTAGTCACTCCGATGATTCGAGCTAATCCAAGTCGACACTCTGCCTTGTTGCTCCTTCACTATACAAACCATAAAAAGATCAAAAGAAGAACCCAATAAGGCCTACACCCACATTCGGCCACCTCCCTAAACTATAGGGGTTTCGGCTTTTGTCATCAGTTACTATTAAAATCACTGTAGAGTACGAACACTTACCACAGTCTCTCTTCTTGAATCCATTTAAGCCTAGAAGATAAGGGAATTGACCACCAAAGAGTGAAAAGAAAAAGAGGGTTGCTGGTCAACACAGAATCGGCACCACTTAGCTTCACAGATTTTGGCTTTTGCGGTATTTCGGCAGAAGTGGAGGTAGGGGAAAGAAACAATAGATGAATGGAGGGAAGTAGTGGGCTGGTTTGGAAGAAGGAAAAGGAAGAAAAGATGAAAAGAAGGGTGGTAGATTCGGCTAGGGAAGAAGAAAGAAGAAAGAAGAAAAAAGAAGACTAATCCTATGGTTACAAAGAAGAAAACGGCACAACAAGTACCCAAGTGCCGAAAATCCCTAACTAAAATCCCTCTGCCGAAATCCCCTCTCTAATCCCCTCAAATCGGCTAACTCTATCCCCCTCTCAAATCCCTAAAATCGCTCCCCTTATCCCTCCTTAATCCATGCATTTGACTGTTTCAAACTCTCTCCCACAGAGTTTCATTCAACTACAACTTCTGCATGCTCAAAGCATAAAAATTAGTATCATATTTGCCATCACAGGGAATCGATCCAAGGTCTTCCCCAAACCACTTACACGCCACCTTTATAGCTCCCTAGTGGCCTCACTTAGCCACTTTACTAGAGGCTCTTTTGTGATACATTTTACCTACAAATTTTAATAAGACCACCTATCCAAGGCCCCTAACTTCTTAAGTCCAAAATTCAAAAATTTGTATCGGGTTTTGGCCAACACATGGGCCTTCCATAAGCCCATTTACATACTCAAATTATGAATTTCACAACCAAATACCAAATTTTAAAAACTTTACCAAAATATCGAGAATCAAGAAAAAACCCGAAAATCAGGATGTTACAACTCTACCCTCCTTAAAGAAATTTCGGCGTCGAAATTTACCTGATCCAAACAGTTGAGGGTATTGTTGACGCATTGCTTCCTCGGTTTCCCAAGTAGCTTTTTCCTTTCCATGGTTTCTCCAAAGTACCTTCACTAATGGAGCTGACTTCCTTCTCAGCACCTTGACGTCGCGATCAAGTATTTGCACAAGTTCTTCTTCAAAGGTCAAATCCTGTAACACCCCTATCCCGTAACCGTCGCCGGAATAGGTAAGGGGCATTACCGGACTTGTAACTCATGTCAGAACAGTAAAATTTTAAACTTTTTCTTGAAATAAAGATCATTCATTTAAATAAGTACTAAGCACAGCTAGAGATAAAATTTAAACTTCACTAAGTAAACATTCAAAAGATGCCATTTTCGCATGGCTTATATACATTAACCAAAAATATTCTTCCGCCACTAGTCTATTCTATACATGCCATAAAATAGTTCTAAACATAACAGTAACAAGCAGTGGATAGTGATAGTGTGACTAGTTGCTGACGATCCCCGAGCCTGTAGCTTCGCAATAAGATCTATAAAACAAAGGAAACAGAGTAAACGGAGTAAGCATTACAATGCTTAGTAAATTTTAAGCAGTGTCAACAGATAACAATCAAATTATAACATAGTTGTTCGTATTTTTATTTCACTCTTCCTTCGAGCATACCATCCCTTTACCGAATGTGCACATCTCATCATATACAATAGGCAGATAAACTTTCACATAAAAGTGAGCTCATGTGACATAGATATATCGTATGATTTCACATAACCTCTCACACTGATCCGATGTCACATAATCATAGGAATAGTCTCATAGATTGCTCTCGTATGCATCACATAACTACCTTATGATTTAGTGCAAATCAAGCTCACATATAAACTTGGAGTACATACCTGTTTAACCTTTCGCATTGAATATATTTATAAGCAATTCTTATTACGAAGTCTTATGGCTTTAACCTCTACTCGGATTATCGGTGAGACCTTTAGCTCAGACGAAATCTCCACACGAAGTTATCGGGTCTTACCCGGACAAAATCTCCACACGTAGTCATCGGGTCTTACCTGGACATAATCTCCACACGTAGTCATCGGGTCTTACCCGGACCTAATCTCCACACATAGTCATCGGGTCTTTAGAGCTCGGATATAGTACGACACGAAGCTTACAGACATTAATCAGTGATAATATTCTCGCATAAAGCCTGCGGGGTTTTAACCCGGATATAGTACTGACACAAATGCCCTTCGGGACTTATCACATTTATACACTTTCACATCCATCACGTTGGCCACTCGGCCCTGTCACATATATACACTTTCACATTTATCACATCGGCCATTAGGCCTTATCACATATATACACTTTCACATTCATCACATCGGCTATTAGGCCTTATCACATGTGACAGCCCAAAGTTGACCCTAGTCGGGAAGTGGTTTCGGGACCGCTAAATCGAGTCACCGGAATGTTTGAATGTGATACTTATTGTCTAAAATATGTAATTATGAATGTGTGAAAATTTCAAGCTTCAATTTGGTTGATTTTATGTGAATTTAGTCAATAGGACTTATGAGAGAAAATTCTAAAATGTGATAGGTCAATGTGTGAGGACCTATTAGTACATGTGGACAAAGGGGGGACTTGCATGTCAAATTCCCCCTACTAGTAGTGGCCGGCCATGACAAGCATGGTAGACCAAGTTTGATGGCCAAGACATGTCATAGACATGTTTTGTTGGTGCATCATGGGTGGAAAAAAATAAAATAATAGGCATGGAAATTAAATAATGAAAAGGAGTATGATGAATAGACAAAAAAAAAAGTGTGTAGTTGATTCTTTCCCCCCATTGCCGTGAGCTAAAGAAAAGAAAGGAGAGAATTTTTGTTCATCCTTTTCTCATCTTCATGCTTGCCGAAATTAGAAAGAAAAACAAAGAAAAATTTTCTCATCCTTTGGTTCATCCTTGGCCAAAAATTTTAAGGAGGAAAGAAGAAGAAAGGTGAAGAGATTCGGCCATGCATGTAGCTAGGCTAAGGTATGTTTGATGATGTTCCATGAGATGCATGCATGTTTTAGTTGTTAGCTTGAGTTCTACTTAGCCCATGGTCTAAATCTTGCTATGTGATGGAATTGGCACTTGACCATGGATGCATCATTCTTGGTTGGTGTTTGATGTTGTGGTGATGAGGCATGAGGATGAGTTAAGATTCGGCCTAGGTGGAGGTTGTGTTAGTGCCATTGCATGCAAAATATGAAGCTTGTTAATGATGCATGTGATGATGGCTTGATGATTCTTGAACCTCCTTTTTAGCATTTTTGTGTGAGCACATATGTGCATTGGTTGCTAAATGGAGAAGAATCGGCTAGCAAGATGTGTGCTAAGGCCGAATGTAACTTTGCATGTTGATGAGCAATGCATGTGTTAAATCGATGAAAAGGGGGAGGATGCTTTACTAGTGTGTATATGTGTGTATTAAGTGTTGAAATCGACCCCAAAAATAGACATGCATATTCGGCCAAGGGGAAAGAAATTAGCTAATATGTTGTGTTGATGCATGATTTTTGCATATATGAGACTTTAATGTCTAATGTATAAATATGGGCTAAGTGCCTTGTGTTCATCTTTTTGATGCCTAAATGATGAAATCAATTTATTTGTTTGATTAAGCTCAAGAGCAAAGGGGAAATAAAACCGATAAAGGGAAGGAAAAAGTGGTTGAATAGCTAGCGGAATCGTTCGACAACACCCGAGGTAAGTTCTTGAGTAAGAGAGCTTAAATTACGATGTGATTAAATCATGCTCTATGTGTGGCTATTGAGCCGAATGTGCAAGGATGGTATGTGCCTTGTGTTTGAGTTTTGCTAATGAAAAGAAATATGAATGTGCCATGAATTATTGTTAGATGTACATGATTAATTGAATGCTGTCCGGGCTAAGTCCCGAAGGCTTTGTGCTAAGTGAATATATCCGGACTAAGATCCGAAGGCATTTGTGCGAGATACAAATTCCGGGTTAAGCCCCGAAGGCCTTTGTGCGAGATACTAAATCCGGGTTAAGTCCCGAAGGCATTCATGCGAATTATTAAATCCGAGTTATGTCCCGAAGGCATTGTGTGAGTTACTAAAACCGGGCTATGTCCCGAAGGCATTTGAACGAGGAGCTATATCCGGTTAAATCCCGAAGGTACGTGATTTGGTAATGAATGAGCTTGCTGTAAAATTCCAGCGAATACTCGAAAAACATCCCAATATGGGGATATGTTACGTATGTGTTGAATTTAATCGAGCCCTTACAAATAAATGTTCGCTCAGTTGATAAACGAGCTACCGGCCTTCGGCTAAGTTAGTCTATTGTGTATGTACATAAGGGTTGTTAATGTTGTGAAGTAAGTTTGATATCGGTAAATTGCGTATTATGAAATATTCCGTTTAGCTAAATGTGTGTTATTCTTTGTTTATGCTGGAATTCCTTGCTCAAAACTTACTAAGCATAAATTGCTTACTCGTTACACTGCTCCTCTGTTTTATAGATTTTTGGTTCTCCAGCTATCAGACTCGGGATCTTGAAGTCGAAGTCGCCCACACTATCAAAGGCTCTTTTGGGTACTATTTTGGTTGAATTTTGATATGGCATGTATAGGACTACCCATTGTTGTTTTTTGAGTACTTTATGAAATGTATAAGTGTACAGCCATGCGAAAATGGCTTGTAGAAGTGGAGTATGGCATTAGACCATTCGTGTTTATGAATGTATAGATGGTTTCATGATGTAACTATAGTTGGAATGGAAGTGTTGAGCAAATGATCAGCCATTGGAATGGCTAAGTATGATTATATGTGGGCATATGTATGACAAGGCCCTAGTTGGTCCATGAAACCCCGAAAATAGGTAAGGTTTACTTTGAAAACAAAGGCTGACAGCAGCAGTGGTGTGGATTGGAAAAATCACAAGAATTCGTAGGAGTGGAATTAAATAGTGAATAAATTATGTAATCGAACCTTGATGAATCTACTTTCATATGAATGTAACGAAACAATAATATGAACAGTACAGTAAGAGATATTCAGGTTCTTGTGGAACAGGCCCAGAACAGTTTCTGGATTCTCTGTTCCAACTTTGGAAATTCACTATAAATTTACCAGAGATAATTAGGAGTCATACCATATATGTATGGATTCCTCTCTGAGTCTAGTTTCCATAGAAACAAACGGCATCAGTATTGAAGCTCTGTGTAGAGAGATATCCAAGTCGTAATGGGAAAAGGTCAGTTTAGTCGACCCCTGTAACATGGGAGACTTTGACTAATAAACTGTACTAATTGGCCCGACCAAAAATTCTAGAAAAAATACATAGGTGGGGACATGAGTCTAGTTTCAGGGAAAAATCACAAAACTGATTTTCGAGTTGTGAAACTCAAGATATGATTTTTGAAGCGACTAGTACTCAGACTGGGCAGTGTCTAGAAAAATTTTTCAAAGTTTGTTAACATCTCGTGTCCGACTCCGGTGTCGGTCTCGGGTTCGGGGTGTTACATTTTATTGGTATCAAAGCCAGGTTTAGTCGATTCTAGGACTACCGTAATGTGTTGGGTCTAGCTATACATGCCATTTTATGTGATTACTTGATAGTGTGGTGATTTCTGACGATTGTAAATGTGTTTATTTATAGTAATGGATCCTGATCGTGACCGAGAGGTAGCTGATGATCTTGAGAGTGTAGCGCCTGCTCCCGCACAAGGGACAGTGCCGGCAGACTCTCAACCTAATGCTAGTAATCCGAATGATGAAGCTAGACAAGCATTCTATAGCGTGATGAATGATTGGTTCAACCAATACATTCGAACTAATATGGCTGTTCCACAACCTCCATTCCCAACAAATACTACCCCCGCACCTACAATACCACCGGTAACGGACCAAATAAGGTCAAATAAGCCCCCAGTTGACAGAATCCGAAAACATGGGGCTACTGAATTTAAGGCTATGGATAGCGATGATGCCGAGCAAGCTGAATTTTGGCTGGACAACACTATCCGGGTACTCGATGAGCTATCTTGTATACCCGATGAATGCCTAAAGTGTGCTATCTCCTTTTTACGTAATTCTGCCTACTATTGGTGGAGTACTCTGACTTCTGTTGTGCCCCGAGAGCAAGTAACTTGGGAGTTTTTCCAAACTGAGTTTCGGAAAAAGTATATCAGTCAGAGATTTGTTGATCAAAAATGGAAGGAATTTCTTGAGCTTAAGCAAGGCTCCATGTCGGTTACTGATTACGAGCGAAAATTTGTTAGACTTAGCAAATACGCTCGGGAATGTGTTTCGTCCGAAGCTATTATGTGTAAACGCTTCGAGGATGGGCTGAATGAAGATATAAAAATGTTCGTTGGCGTTCTTGAAATACGAGAGTTCGTGGTACTTGTTGAACGAGCTTGTAAAGCCGAAGAGCTTAGAAAAGAAAAGCAAAGAGTTGATGAGGGAACTGGAGAGTTTCGTAAAAGATCCTCGGGAAGGTCTCTTCAACAGACATCGAAAAGATTTCGAGATGATGCGGGCCAGTTTAGAGGCACTTCGGGCCTTTTTAGACGAGATCGTGATCAACCCCCTGTGGGTACACGAGGCACTTCGGTCGCCAGTGTTGGGAATGAACGTCGAGACAGAACGAAATGCCGATATTGCGGTAAATGGCATTCGGGGAGTTGTAGATTTCCTGACCGCTCCTGTTACAAATGCGGATCAGTTGACCACTTCATTAAAGATTGCCCGAGGTTGTCGGGACAGAATGCAAATTAGAGTGGGAGACCGGGTGCTACCACTGCTCGGGGTAGACCATCTGGAAATGCAGGCAATGATGGTGGTGGTCAGAGAGGATCTAGAGATGATATAACCAGATTCGAAGCCCGTGCGCCTGCTAGAGCTTATGCTATACGTGCCCGCGAGGATGCTTCTTCGCCTGATGTTATTACCGGTACATTCACTCTCTTTGATACTAATGTAATTGCTTTGATTGACCCCGGTTCTACTCATTCTTACATATGTGAAACCTTAGCATCCAGTAAGACTTTACCTATTGAGTCTACTGAGTTCGTAATTCGGGTGTCAAATCCCTTGGGTCGTTACGTGCTTGTCGACAAAGTGTGTGAGAAATGTCCCCTGGAAATTTGAGGTTCCTGTTTTCCGGCGGACTTGATGCTTTTGCCGTTTGATGAATTTGATGTTATCCTAGGTTTGGATTGGTTGACCGCGCATGATGCGGTTGTGAATTGCAAGAGCAAGACTATTGATTTGAGGTGCGCAAATAACGAAGTAATCCGAATTGAGTCTGCGGACTTGGAGGGGATGCCAGCTGTAATATCAGCAATGTTGGCACAGAAATATGTAAGAAAAGGGTGCGAAGCATACCTTGCGTATGTACTTGGTGACAAAGAATTAGAAAAGAAACCCGAATCTGTGCCGGTGGCTTGTGAATACCCGGATGTTTTTCCGGAAGAATTACCGGGTTTACCACCTGTTCGGGAGGTAAAGTTTGGTATTGAGCTTGTACCTGGGACTACGCCGATTTCGATAGCTCCGTATCGTATGGCACCAACCGAGTTAAAGGAGTTGAAAGCTCAGTTGCAAGAACTGACGGATAGAGGTTTCGCTCGACCAAGTTTCTCACCTTGGGGTGCACCAGTATTGTTCGTGAAAAAGAAGGACGGAACCATGAGGTTGTGCATTGACTATCGTCAGCTGAATAAAGTGACGATAAAGAACAAATATCCGTTGCCGTGCATCGATGATTTGTTCGACCAACTGAAGGGAGCCTCAGTGTTCTCAAAAATAGATTTGAGATCGGGCTATTATCAGTTGCGAATTCGAGATTCAGATATTCCCAAAACTGCCTTCAGAACGAGATATGGTCACTACGAATTCTTAGTGATGCCGTTTGGGCTCACTAATGCTCCTGCAGTATTTATGGATTGATGAATCGGATCTTCAGACCGTATTTGGATCGGTTCGTAGTTGTGTTCATTGATGACATTTTGGTCTATTCAAGAGATGAGACCGAACATGCTGAGCATCTGAGGCTAGTGCTGCAAATTTTGCGGGATAAGCAGTTATATGCTAAGTTCAGTAAGTGTGAGTTCTGGTTAAGAGAGGTTAGCTTCTTGGGTCATGTGGTATCCGCGTCAGGTATTCGTGTTGACCCGAACAAAATTTCAGCCATACTTGACTGGAAACCTCCGAGAAATATTACTGAAGTTCAGAGCTTTTTGGGGCTCGCCGGTTATTACCGATGATTTGTGAAAGGTTTCTCGATGATAGCCACACCAATGACGAAGCTACTTCAAAAGGATGTTAAGTTCGAGTGGACGGAGAAATGTCAGAAAAGTTTCGACCAACTGAAAACTCATTTGACTGAAGCTCCAATTTTGGTGCAACCCGAATCAGGTAAAGAGTTTGTCATTTATAGTGACGCATCCCTACTTGGGTTGGGTTGCGTATTGATGCAAGAAGGTCGAGTCGTGGCCTATGCGTCGAGACAATTGAAGCCACACGAGAGGAATTATCCGACCCATGATCTCGAACTAGCTGCCATCGTGTTTGCTTTAAAAATATGGCGACATTATCTGTTTGGTGAGAAGTGCCATGTATTTTCGGATCACAAAAGTCTCAAATATTTGATGACTCAACGAGACTTGAATCTGCGACAAAGACGTTGGCTTGAGTTGTTGAAAGATTACGAGCTTGTCATTGATTACCACCCGGGAAAGGCTAACGTGGTTGCGGACGCCTTAAGCCGGAAGTCATTGTTTGCTTTACGAGCGATGAATGTGCATTTGTCTGTTCTACCAGACAATGTGTTAGTAGCTGAATTAAAAGCTAAACCATTATTGACTCACCAAATTCGTGAAGCTCAGAAAGTCGATGATGAATTGGTTGCAAACGGGCTAAGTGTGTTCTGAACGAGGAATCGGAGTTTCAAATTGATGATGATGATTGTTTGAGGTTCAGAAATCGTTTGTGTGTTCCAAGGAATTCGGAACTCATTTCGATGATTATGAACGAAGCTCATTGTAGCCGAATGTCAATTCACCCGGGGAGTACGAAAATGTACAACGATTTGAAACGTCAATTTTGGTGGCATGGTATGAAACAGGACATCTCCGACTTTGTTTCGAGATGTTTAATATGTCAACAAGTGAAAGCAGAACATCAAGTGCCTTCAGGATTACTCCAGCCGATCATGATACCCGAGTGGAAATGGGATCGAGTCACAATGGACTTTGTGTCCGGACTGCCCTTGTCAGCAAGTAAGAAGGATGCGATATGGGTTGTTGTCGATAGACTGACTAAGTCGGCTCATTTCATCCCCGTACGTACGGATTTTTCATTGGATAAACTAGCTGAGCTGTACATTTATCAAATTGTGAGATTACACGGGTACCTGTTCTATCGTGTCGGATAGAGATCCGAGATTCACCTCACGATTTTGGAAGAAATTGCAAGAAGCTCTGGGTACCAAGCTGTATTTTAGCACTGCTTTTCACCCCCAAACCGATGGTCAATCCGGCGGGTAATTCAGATACTTGAGGATATGTTGAGATGTTGCATCCTCGAGTTCAGTAGTTCATGGAACGGTATTTGCCTTTGATTGAATTCGCTTACAACAATAGTTTTCAATCAAGTATTAAGATGGCACCTTACGAGGCTTTGTACGGTCGTAAATGCCGTACACCATTGTTTTGGACCGAGCTCAGTGAAAGTAAAATTTTCGGAGTTGATTTGATTAAAGATGCTGAACAGAAAGTAAAGGTAATCCGTGAAAGTCTGAAGGTAGCCACGGATCGTCAGAAGTCGTACGCAGATTTGAAATGAAAAGACATCGGAGTATCAGGTGGGAGACAAAGTGTTCCTTAAGGTTTCACCTTGGAAAAAGATACTCAGGTTCGGCCGTAAGGGCAAGTTGAGCCCAAGATTCATTGGGCCGTACGAAATCTCCGAACGAGTTGGTCCGGTTGCGTATAGATTGATTTTGCCCCCAGAGCTTGAAAAGATTCATGACGTCTTTCATGTTTCGATGCTTCGACGCTATCGATCTGACCCATCGCACATAATTAGCCCATCAGAGGTTGAAATTCAAGTCGACATGAGCTATGAAGAAGAAC